>NC_040901.2:14170622-14450622 GCF_900634795.4 Betta splendens | reverse complement strand
GAGGCTGATGGCAAAGTTCACTTGGTGTCGGGTCCACTCCTGCGCACCAGCTTTACGAATGAGGGAAAGTACAAATCCAAGCGAAAAAACGAACAAAAAAATTCTCAAATAACATGATCAGAGAGGGTGCACCTTAAATACCAAGACTAGTAAAGAAAATTACACGCAAAAAGTAAAGTAAGTAAGTAAAAAGTAAGAAAAAATACAGAAAAGAACACACGATAAGAGCGCAGCAAGGCTCGCGCCTACACACTTTAATTTGGATATAATGTAACTGACCTTTTTTTGTTTTAGGTCACTTTAGGTCACTTAATGGTCCAACCATCCTGTGTCCAGCCTCTGGTCCAACCATCCTGCCTGTGTCCAGTCCCTGATTCAACCATCCTGCCTGTGCCCAGTATCTGGTCCAACCAACCTGCCTGTGCTCTATTGTTGTTTGTTTTTGTTGCTGTGCTTTTCCCTCTGTCTATCCCCTTAACGCAACCTATTGAGGCAGATGGTCGCCCACATTTAGCCTGGTTCTGCTGGATAAATGAAATTGAATTGAATTGAACTGACCTTAAATGCAGCATGGCTACAGACGTCCTTCTCGAGGAAACCAGAAGTTCTCTCTGACCTTTATGTGACCTTTGACACCTGACTCTACCCATGGCGCTAAACAAATTTTAGCTCCCACAGTCACTAGGAAAACACTGCTTCTTTAACTGCTCCACAGCTGTCGTGTGTCTGACTGTACCAGCCCGAAATGAACAAAGCACCTTCTGACCCAGTTAATGATTAAGAAGCGCCGAGAAACTCACCTCCTCAGACGGAGCCGCTCCAGCTGCAGCTCTGCCACGTCAGCAACCTGCAGGACATGGCAAGGACGAAGAGGAACCTCACCTGAGAGGGCAAGAAGGACAAAGCGCTGCTCCAGCACGTGCACGTGCACATGCACATGCTCTTTAACTGTACGGAAGCTTATTGGTGACAAAAGCACAGACACTAAAAACTTTACTGGGGATTGACAGTTGGTGTTTGTTGTTATTAATGATATAGAATAAATAAATATAAATAAATAAATGAGATTCATTAAGCACAAATTAATTACTTAATTAGTTAGACTTAGTCTAGTTAGACTAGTTAGCGCTGTGTTGGATCAAACCTTCTGAAGGGTTAGCGTCAGAGCAGCCACCAGAGGCCTTTGTGAATATTTAGTGTTTAGTTGTACTGGGCACTGATCAGGTCAGCTACTGTATAGCTGTGGATGACCATTACTAAGCCCAGTCCAGGACTTAGAAAGCTCCAGTACCAGGGATTCAAGATTCAAAAACTTTATTAATCCCAGAGGGAAATTGTTTTGCACACTTTGATTGCTGTCAAAGTTAGAGGTACACACAAGAAGGAAGGGAGATTAAAAACAGGAACGCTAACACATCTGCACAGACTCACATCAAGTCTAATTACTGTTGTTTAATTACATGTAACTACTAGCTAAAGTTGTATCGTACATGTTATTGTATGGATGAAGATCAACCCTCACAGAAAGAGGAGTTGTACAGGCTGATGGCACCGGTAGGAAGGATCTCCGTTGGCATTCTGTGGAGAACCTAATACTGATCAGCTGTGGCTGAAGGTGCTCCATTGTCCAGCAGTGGCCTGGCTCAAGTGTACAGTTTTGTGTTGAATCTAATCTTTTAACTAAATCGTTTGTTCCGTGACCTTGGACCTCTGGCCAATCTGAATGTGCCCAGACTTTTTCCCTAGCTGTCCAACCTCTACGTGTGTGGCTGCAGACTGTGGCCTCTAGGTGACAGCGTTGTGTTAGATTTGAAGTCATGATGTGGGTTCAGTTGTTATTCTGCTTACCTCATCATTCATCATTTTCTCACATCTTTCTTATTGTAAACTAATTTGTCTGTCTGAGCCACAGGGATGAAGTCCTGTTATTTACTTTGGAATAAAAGGCTTTTATTATTATGACGACTTCTGTTCTCATATACAGTGAAGACATGAGTGCTGCTTTAGGTTTTCTGCTGTATTGACTCTGTTCCCATCTCTCTTCATAGTGTCAGTAGACTTCAGACTTTCAGACATCAACTAGATGCACCATGACATCAGACTGGACCCAGACCAGCATCAGAACAAACCTGCGGGTGATTCCCTGGCTCAGGTGTGTTCAGCCAGTCAGAAGCTGTGTTTTGCAGGACAAAGCTTGGCTGGTTCAGAGATGAGATGCAGCATTAGAGCCCCGACTCTGACTCTGGCTCCAGAGCAATAAGGCCAAGAAACACACCATGAGCCCCTGAAATAATGTTCAAAGCCTAGAGCGCGCCATCATAGCCATCGTTCTCAGCTGTCAGGATGAGGAGGAGGGACCAACAGGTGGAACTAATAGGTGCAAAACAAATGTAAATGAGCACAGACTGCTGCAGACGGCCCAGCGCAGAGTTTATCTGCCCGTCAGCTGGTGAGTGCCATTCACCATCTAGTTACAGTTTAGCAGTAGAAACTGTCGGACGTCTTTTGGGCCTCATAGATCTTTATCCAACTTTACCAATATTCCCATGAACCAAAGAAGGATGTGATCAGGTATGATGCGCTCTCAGGTTTTATCATTAGGACTATGTATTATCAGTTTATGTTGGACGGGAGAAGCTCAGCGTGATGTTGTCTAATGTCGCCTGAAGACGATCCTTTATGTTAAGCTGAGATTGGTTTTGTTGAAGATTTTTGTTTGTAGGTGTTGACGCTGGTTTGTCTTAAATTTATTAGAGGTCGTTAAACTGCCTTCATGCTCAGCTGGCTGCAATGGAAACCAGAAATTCATGTTACCTACGCATTATTTGTATTACATACAAAGCTACCAAGCTACACGTCCACGCCCCTCATATGCAAAGGGGTTGGTGTGCAGAGCATCCTGATCGGCTGATGCTGTCACACACACACAGTGAAAATAATGAGTCTATAATATATAGACTCATTGCAAGCAAAGCAAGATAGTTCAAGCAGTGATTTGTAATAATTGAGATTAGAATGGAATATTGAACCTTCTTTACAATATTCTAATTTCCCTTTTGGGGTTTTCATGAGCTGTAAATGTTACGTGCTGGGGACGAACTGAACTCTGGCTGTGCTCACCATGAGCAGGGAAACTGGGCAGCTAAGCCCTTCAAACACACCCAGAGGGGAGAACCCAAATGCAATGAGCCACACACATGTCGAATGGAACAATAATATGGTTTAATTAAACAAAATATACGTGAACAAAACTAAGTAGGTAGCTTGAATAGCTGCTAGGCAGGGAGGCAAATAGGTCTAATCATGCATCTAATCGTGCCCCCATCTAAAACAAACTGAAAGAGAAAGCAGTGAGGTAGCTCACACTTGTGTGAATCCTCCTTATTTTAGATCAAATTGGATGTGAACCGTCACAAATGAAGCATTGATGAGGTGCCGATGATTACTGTGATGAGTCATATTCAGTTCTACCATCCACAACCTACTACCAGGGCTACAAGTAGGAAATCTATTCAGTTTAGGTCTGTGTAAAGGCGGTGGCCCAAAGCCTTGGCCTGCCAGGCTGATGATGGCTCAGGGGACCAGACTGGTGGCTCAGAACAGGTGGGGGAAGGTGAGACATTAGATCAATTCTGACCTCAGAGCGTGTGATGAGTCCTGTTTGTCCTGTTTTTGTTACAGCGGTGATCTGATGACCACTGGCTTGCCTCGCTGTGAGCATGGCCAGAACCGTCGTCCTTCCCAAGTCCGTGTACAAACCGCTGTCTGTGGCTCATTTGAACATAAACAGTCTCAAGGAGAAGATTCATAATGTTTACTATATCTTAAGGTGCCGTCACATTCATGTGTTGGCTTTGTCTGAAACCCACCTGGACCCCAGCGTGGAGAACTCGGAGCTGAGCATCAGAGGCTACAGCCTGTACCGGAGGGACAGAGACGCGTGTGGAGGCGGCGTCGCTCTCTATGTCCACACTCACATTCCAGCTCAGCTGCGACCCGACCTCATGCTCCCTCACATCGAGATCATCTGGGTGGAGGCTCACCTGCCGGGCCAACGGGTCTTAGTGGGCTGTTGTTACCGGCCGCCAGGAGCCGCAGCCGAGTACTTGGATCACATCTGTAGAGCAGTGGAGATGTTGTCTCAGGAGCACAAAGACATTTTCCTTCTGGGGGATTTTAACATTGACTGGTTGTCAAACTCGTCTCTGAAGGAGCAACTTGAGTTTGCCACCACAGACCTGGGTCTGACCCAGGTCCTGAGGCTTCCCACCAGGGTAACCATGAACTCGCACGGCCAGCAGACCTCGTCCTGTATTGATCACATCTATACTAACGTCCCAAAGCTTTGCTCCAACCCTACGTCAACAGCTACAGGCTGCAGTGATCACAGCGTCATTGGCGTCACTGTGAACAGAAAAGCTCCCAGAGCTCAGGAGGAGATCGTCATCCAGAGGTCGTTCAGTCGCTTCAGCCCTGACAGCTTCATCTCAGACGTCAAGGCTGCGCGATGGAACCACGTCTATGAGAAGTCCGACCCCGAGTCTGCGCTGTCCAGCTTCATTGGCGTATTTTGCCCCATCGCTGACAGACACGCCCCGCTGATGATCTACAGGGTCAAGAACAACTTTGCTCCGTGGTTGGACAGCGAAACTAAATCTCTGATGTCAGACAGAGATGCAGCCAAAGCTCGGGCTGATGCATCAGGCAGCATGCGAGACTGGAACTGGTTCCTGGAACTAAAAAGAGACGTCTGCGAAATCAACAGGGACAAAAAAAAGGAATACTTTCAACAAAGACTGAAGGAGGCCGACCACGACGTGAAGAGCGTGTGGGACACGTTAAACAACTTCATGGGCAGAAACCTCATCTGTCCAGTGGCGACCATAGAAGTTGGGGGACGTCTGATCACAGAAGCAGCTGATGTAGCCACGCATTTAAATCAGCATTATATTGAGGAAATGAAGGAACTCAGATCAGGACTAGCAGAATGCCGTGGTCTGTTCTCATCCTGTTCACTTATAAAGGAGAGAATCATGAGAAACAAACAATACTCCTTCAGTTTCACAGAGGTTGATGTTGACAGGGTCAAAGAGGTGGTGAACTCCCTTCCTGAGGAGCTTCCTGCAGGGCTGGACCATCTGGACGTGAAGCTCCTGAAGGCTGCTGCCGAGCACATCTCCGCTCCGCTGTGTCACATACTGAACAGGAGCCTCGTCAGTGGAGTGTTTCCGTCTCAGTGGAAACAGTGCAAGGTCGTCCCGGTTCCAAAGAACAGCAACGCAAACTTCAGTGCAGAGAACAGCAGAGCCGTCTGTTGGCTTCCTGTTTTGAGCCAAGTCCTGGAGAAGATGATCCTGGATCAGATTGAGCAGTACTTTGTAGAAAGGCAGCTGCTGACCCAGGGCCAGTGTCCTGTGGAGAACATGATGGACATCTGGTACAGGGACCTTGACAGCAGCCGCTTGGTGGGAGCGCTGTTCCTGGACCTCAGCGCCTCCTCGGACCTAATCAGTCACGATTTGCTGCTGGACAAACTCAGACTTTACGGCTTTTCAGAAGCGTCTCTTCGCTTGATGAGGAGTTACGTCTCCAACAGGAAACAGAAGGTGTGCTACAACGGCAGCTGGTCTGAGTTTGGCAGCGTGGACGGGGGTTTACCTCGAGGAAGCCGCCTGCGGCCTCTGCTCTTCAGCATCTTTATCAACGACCTGCTGCTCGACTTAGAACAAGCGACTGCTGTGCTGTGCGACCATCACATGACGCTCTACTACTCGGCGTGTTGTCGCCGCGAGTTGGCCGACGTGCTGGAAGTGGAGTTACGCGCTGTGCAGGACTGGGTCGAGGAAAACAGGATGGTTCTGAAGGTTTCTAAGCCCGTGGTGGTGGGAGACAGGAAGACGCTGTTTGACAGCTGGCAGGTTGTCCTCTCCGTCCTGCAGGTCCGGCTGGACCACGTCAATCTGATCCAGCTGCTGGGTGCTCGCCTCCACCAGCACCTGTCCTGGGCCCTGCATTTCAACAACATCACCAAGAAGATGGAGAAAGACATCTCTCTTTGCAAGCTGTGTCCCAGCATCGTCTCCCAAGACGCCAGGAGAAGCATCGTTAACGCGCTGGTGTTGTCTCGTTTCGACGATCACTCGGTCATTTAGAGGAGTCACATGCATCAAACACAGCAGCAATACACTAACTGTTATTAAAGCAGTAATAAGCAAAAACACATTTGACACTAAAAGCATTCAAATAGCCCTCAGATATACAGTACTGTGCATGTGGCTTGCCCCCATCCCCCACTCCCAGCCTTCAATCCCAGAAAATAGACTTGGGGTTTAAAAGGTTAAGGCCAGACAGACTCTGAGGACTGAGCTGTTTAAAGGTCTGGGATCGGCCATGAGGACATTGGTGACTAGTCTCTAATGTCTCTGCTTCTACCTTTGTGCCATGGTCTAAAAAAAAAAGCTGGGACTCCTAGTGATATGGATGTGTGTTTACAGAGATGAAGCCAAATTTGAGCCCAGATCTTGTGAGTCATCAGAACCTGTTCGCTGAAACGGCATTGTTATTTATAGGTCAGGATGATCAGAGTTTTTGTTGTTTGAACCATGAACCATGTGGATAATGTCCCCGTCAATAAACTCTATTAGCACCATCAGTGACACAAGCTCTAACGTGTGTGTGTGTGTGTGTGTGTGTGTGTGTGTGTGTGTGTGTGTGTGTGTGTGTGTGTGTGTGTGTGTGTGTGTGTGTGGACTTTAGCGCCCTCTAGTGGCAGCTACTACTGTCTAGCGGCCTCGCTTACTTTACTACAGGTTTATGGGACAACTGAAACCCTGCACATTCTTCCACCACAAGAACGTCCAACATGTCTGTATAAACACGAGTTCATTTCTAAAACAACTAAAACCTTCAGAAACAGAATACTGTATGAAAATAGAATTTATCCTGTCCCGCCAAAATAAAAGCTTCTTTTAAACAAGTGGGCTTTAACAGTAACTTAGAACGGCCTTTTTCTACTTTAGTGCAATGCCATCACTCTGCTACAAAATACAACTGTTCCTTTACTGTGACTTCAGTAGTGACTTGAGCTTCCTCCGTCAGCTGATAAGCAACAGGTGGTGCTTCCTGATTGTGCCACAGGAAAAGCTGGATCCTGATTGGACGGTTGTCCCCTGTGACCGGTCCTGGTTTTTAGGTGTGGTCCAACAGGACCAACTGGTTTCCTTCAGACATTAGCAGCGTCTGCTTATTGGAACAAGCCTCAGACAGAAGATCAAACCTCACAGGGACTAATAGACAGATTTTAATAGTTTTAGTTTTTTGCCTACTAGAGCAGAAAAGAGAAGCAGATAAATGTCCTCTGATGAAGCCGAGCCTGCATCAACTCATCAACTCATCAACCCCTCAACCCACTGGCTGAGGCCCCACATCCTCCTCTTTATTAAATATGATATGTGGAGGGGCTGCAATGTGTTAGAAGAGTCAGGGAACATTTACCGTCCCGTGAACAGTGAAACATTTTTACAAATAGTAAAAGGGATAAAACAGATGAAAATTAAAAAGAACTCAATAGAAATATGGGATATTACAACTTGTGTACTACACAAATGCTCATTAAGTTATGAAGCCTAAATCAAAATATTTAGGTTTTCTCATCCTGTGACAGTCTGAAGGTCATTGATTCCAGAAAACAGAGCGTATGAAAAAACAAAAGAGCAGGTTTGATGTGGATGATTCACGAGGGAAGCTTTACTCTGACTGCGGCTCATGACCTTTGACCCGACTTGTAATATAAGAGCACGCTGCTGTCTTGGTAACGTATAGTACTCTCCTGTGTTGGTTCTGTTTTGACAACAACAACAACGAGACATCTCCAACCCGAGTCATGTGACAACGCCTGTAGGACCCCAACCCCTAGCTTGATCCTCGGCTCTCGCATCAGTCACAGACTCTCCAGACCATTCTTCATCCGTGGGTCTGGCTTGTCACTGAAACCTTCCGGCAGCAGCAACTTCATTCCTATCATTCCTGAATGGCTTTTCTCTGTTCAACCTGTTTCCTACTCGCCCTTTTTGTCTCTGCATCGTCATTGTTGACAGCTGAGGAAACACTGGGCCAGAATTGCTGCTGATCATCATCCAGCAACGTCACACTGAGAAATGCAGCCCAACAACAATCCAGGTCAGCTGAACACACCTGATCCCAGTGGTCAGACACCAAAACAGAAACAGGGTTCATCTGACTCTGAACACGTTGAAATAAAGTATTATAAAAGCAGTATTATATCAAACTGTCAAACAGACAAATGACCACAGACAAAGGCTCCAACAGCTCCTTAAACCCTGTTCTGGGTCCAGCGTCAGCTGAGTAATCCCACATTAAGACCATGTTAACAATCACATCTCCATTTTTACCTCCTGATGGTTTAAACTCTCACTTTAGGTTTAAATGAAGTCTCATCATCATGCTTCTGACTCTTCATGTCTACTGAATTTCACTGATATGTCTGAATGTTTCAGCAACTGTGAGCAGGTGAGCAAACAGGTGGAGCAGGTGAGTCTGCCTGGGCTCAGCTCAGGTGTGTAATGACCTGCCTGACAGGTAGTGCCCCCCCCCGTCCTGCCGCCGCTGGTCAGACCCGTCAGGGTTCATTCCTGCCTGTGAGGAGCCTCGGCTATAAAGGACGCACGAAGAGCGTCATCCTGGAGCGGCCGACTCTGCTGATCCTCTCTGGTCCAGTGGTTCTAGACAGTTCAACAGTAGTAATTCCACATTTGTGAAATGTTTAGGACCACTTGATCCGGGTGAAGGAACGCTCACCGGGACACGGACGGTTTCACCGGGACAGAGGTGTGGACCTGAGCTAATTCCTGCAGGTGAGTGGAGAAGGAGGCTTCTGAACAGATGTCAATGTTAAAATCATGTGAAATTAGAACAAACGGAAGCTGTACAGACTCATGCAGATAAGTGGATTGTGGTGTTTATAGGTCTGATTATTCTAAAAACTGTTGCCCATGATTGTGTCTTCTTTCATCTTCAATTAATCATATAAACCCAGACACGGAGTAATAGAACTACATTAGGCCTAAATGTAACTGCAAAACATGGTGACGTCGTGGTCGTCACTTAATCCGTGTGATGTTTAGTGTCTGTGGAAACGTGAACATGAACATATGTAAATGTCTGTAATGAATTTCTGGTAAATAAACAGTTTAAATAAAAGATAAATCAAGTGTCTGACTGTCTCTGTTTCATTGGATCATTCCTTTGAACCTAATGTAAAGTACAGGCTCCATGATCTGTTGACTGAATACTTAATGACAGAACAACTGAACCCATCACGACTCGGCTCCTCCTCTGATCAGAGGGAACGACGTTTGAACCCGGGACACAAAAATCTCGAGATAAATGTTTTAACAGCAGAGCTTGAAAGTGCACATACTGTAAAGATACGAGCAGAAGGAAACCAGCAATGGTTGAGCAATGTGAGTGTTGGTGCTCAGTGTTAAGATGTTTGATTTGAGAAACAAACAAACACACACTCACACTCACGAGTGTTCACAGCTAAAAGCATCAGCCTGAGATGAAGACATTGAAGCAATTCTTATGTAAGTCAGTGTCACAGCAGCGAATCATCTCAGTCCTGCAGGAAGTTCACACTTCACTGCCCCAGTCCTGACACACACACACACACACACACACACACACACACACACACACACACACACACACACACACACACACACACACACACTCAGAGCATCACAGTGCAGCACAGAAGCTCCTCTGAAAGTGCTGCTGAACCAGCGTGAGTCGGACAGTTCAGCAGCTCATCATGTATTCTCAGTACTGGAGCTCGGTTCATAGGCGCCGTCCGGACCACAGGAGGTTTACGGTGAGTAGCAATTCATTATCAGGTCACTGTGGTCAGACCCCCGTGGAGCCTGGAGCTGCTAAACGAGGAAGAACCTGCTACCTCCCAGCACAAAGCAGCTCATGAGCTTCAGACTCTGCGCGGTGACGGCTCGTCTCTAACCAGCAGACTCTTTGTCCTGTGTCTGACTGCAGCTGGTGGAGGGGGACCCTCCTCTTCCTCCTGACTCAACGTGTCGGAGGAAGTGGCTCCATTCGGCTGAAGAGGAGGTGAGGAAGAGCTGCGCGTCGCGCCCGAACCCTGAAGGCGAGCCGGGCCAGTCCAGCGGATCGGAGGACGAGCTGCAGAGCCTGTGCCAGCGCTGCCACATCATGGCATCACAGCTGAACAGACAAGCTGCTGCTCTGGCCGACACCGCGGCGCTGAAGGTCAGAAAGAGATGCGTTTCCTGCTGTAACGGTTAGAGCGTGGCTGGTGCTGGAAGCTGGAAGCTGGTGTTGGGCTCCTGGCTGAGCAGTTCTGAAAGGGAGGTGTGAGGCCTCTGAGGGGTGGTTGACCAGAACTGGACAGTAGTCATATACTCTGCAGCTTCCTCACCGCAGACTGAGCCACTGAGCCGGGTCAGAACCTGTCTGATCTACTTAGACAAAGTTGGGCCGTGTGTGGTGTGTGATGCTGGACTTGGCCTGGCCCTGCGGCTCAGTGGAGCTTTAACACTGAGCTTGTCTGTCAGCTTTTATATCCCAGCGTGAACATCAGAGCAGCTCACGTCTCCTCTGGGCGAGCAAGCCTCGTCCACTGTGGGGACAACTGTCTCTCTCTGTTTCTTGGGTTGACTCGCTCTGCTGCTCTGGTGCTGCGTTAACTCCACATGTTCATGAAGCTACATGCCTGGATGCAGCTTCATTGTTGTCCTGTAGGTGGCGCTGGTCCAGACCTGTTTCTAAAGTAGCTGAACCTATTTCAGTCCTCCTCCACTGGTGAGTGTCTGACTCTGACTCGACACTGAGATTTGAGACTTTACGGTTCTGTTGGAGCCTGACACTTCTGCTTTGTCCAATACTTATCCATCTAATGCTGATACATGATACATGTGTCATAAATATCAGCTCTGGACGCCAATAGCTGAAGATGCTGAGGTCACACAGCAGGAAATGAAGGTTCTGCTGCACTAAAAGCCCTGAAAACATGCTTAGTCAGCAGGAGGTCAGTAGCAGCTTTATGCAATCTTCCGTTTCACAAATGGAAGATATGATGAGAGTTGACCTGGAGTCAACCCGCTATTAGTCTGCACATAATTTACATACTGTCATAAGTTTACTGGCTGAGCTCTGAATTCTAGAACTCAGGATGTGAGTTTCTTCTTTGCTTATTCGAAAAAAGCAGGTCCTGGATCAGCCCATATGTCCACAAATCTAAATGTCAAATGACGTGTAACAGTCAGTGAAGTGAAGCACAGTGGCTGCTATCTGTGCAGTGGCAGCGTCCTCTCAGGCTCCTGAGTCTGGGCCCAGATCCACCACTGAGACCATGCCAGGGGATGAAGAGGTAGGCAGGAGTGCAGCCGAACTGAGGTCAGGCTCAGCATTTGTTTTCCTCCAGGTCACTGAATTGGCTCCACGCCATTGCTTCAGGGAAACAGCTCATTTACCAGGGGAAACACATTTTCAGAGTTCACACGAACACAGAGGAGGAGAAGTTCAAACCATGGTTCTACGTTGAGTTTAACCCACTAAAAGTCAAGCTCCTCTGATGCTTATTAGTATCTGACTCCGGGTTATGGATTCAACCTTTCGTCTTCTGAGCTGCTTGATGTGAAGTGACAGAGTGAGCTGAGGAGGAAACACGGAGCCCATGGAGGACAGTTCAGGACAGGATGCGATACTGATCTGAGGCTGTGACGACAGTGGAGACAGAACTACTATCCATCATGGATCTGTTTGCTGCACAGAAAGATTTGAGCAGCCCTGGTCCAGCTGATGAGGCAAACCCTCCAATGAGCTGGCTGGGAAATCACAGACATGGGTCCGACCAGATCACAGCCCATCCTGGCTGAGTTTAGGTGATGCAGCCCAGGTTGAGCAGGAGCACGTCCCACGCTTCTAAGCCCCTAAAGATGCAGCGGTCTCTCATTTCTCGGGGACTGGTCACCTCCGCACCAGCAGCTGATGCTGCACCGCCAACAGTATCATCTGAGCACAAACTGTCTGGACAGTCGTCTTGAAAGGCATCACACACATTTGACACCATCTTCGCGGTGCCTTCTTATATGCCGCAGACTGTGCATGTCACTTGTGGACGGATGCAGTGACTCCACAGAGTTTAGTGTTGGCATTTAGGAAAAAAGCGTGGAAGCTGCTTGGAGACGATAACAGACTGTCTGATTAGTTGAAAGCAGCAGTTAGATGAACCTTGTGAAGCTCCACTGCAGTCTGAGACGTTCAAAGAGGAGGGGTGAGGATTTCTCTGCTTTCAGCTTAGTCTCCTGGAAAATTAAACTGCTAATCACTAATTAATGCAGAAAAGCAACAGCACCTGGAGACGCAACCTTTCCCCCATGAAACCATAAGACATAGAACCTGTCGTCAGCCAACATCAATTCCTGTAGAGTGAATGCAAACACTAAGTGAACTTGGGTCCAACGTTCTCAGGTTCTACTCTAAAAGCCAGTAGAGACGTTTTATTTCCTGCGGCACTCGTGATTAATGAGATAATTAGAGCTGTGGGAAGCGGTGCACAGAGGTTAGCTAAGAGTTATTAGCACTGAAAATACACTTTTGTCCAGAAAGAACATTAGTGTGTTGATTATTGTGAGTGTTGAGAAATAATCAGCTGAAAAAATAATTTATACTGTTAAAAATACTGACATCTTCCTGCCCCTGATGAGAACAAACCAACATTAACCAATTTAACCAGTTCAGCTTATGACACAGAAGGGAAAAGCAGAGAATGGAATAGAAGTCACTCACCTCATGGTTCCTCAGCTTACTGGACAGACTGACATTTCCAGGCTTATTGTAAAGCTAACTGGCTGCTAAACGAACAGCTGTTTCCAGGCTTATTGTAAAGCTAACTGGCTGCTAAGCTAACAGCTGTTTTCAGGCTTATTGTAAATCTAACTGGCCGCTAAGCTAACAGCTGTTACCAGGTTTATTGTAAAGCTAAATGGCTGCTAAACGAACAGCTGTTTCCAGGCTTATTGTAAAGCTAAATGGCTGCTAAACGAACAGCTGTTTCCAGGCTTATTGTAAAGCTAACTGGCCGCTAAAATAACAGCTGTTTTCAGGATTATTGTAAAGCTAACTGGGTGCTAAACTAACAGCTGTTTTCAGGATTATTGTAAAGCTAACTGGCCGCTAAGCTAACAGCTGTTTTCAGGATTATTGTAAAGCTAACTGGCTGCTAAGCTAACAGCTGTTTCCAGGCTTATTGTAAAGCTAACTGGCCGCTAAACTAACAGCTGTTTTCAGGATTATTGTAAAGCTAACTGGCTGCTAAGCTAACAGCTGTTTCCAGGCTTATTGTAACAGTTTAAACCTTGTATCTTTTTCTCTGACTAATGTGACTCTAGTCAGCCACAGCAGTCTTCATTTTACTTATTTTACATTATTTAAAAATAGTTTAATATTTGTGGATTTAGTTTTTTACTCAGGATCCTGGTTCAGTAGTTCATGTTTGTATCAAAGACAAAACAGAAAAGTGGAAAGTTATAAAAGCCTTTATTTCCTGTTGCAGCTGCTCCACAGTTAGTTTAAACCGGCTGGAGATGAGGCTGAAGCCATTGGTGACGCCCTGCTGTCGGCACTTTGAATGCAAAGATTTACAGGCCTGATGTCCACATAGAGCAGCAGGCTGTCCACATAGAGCAGCAGGCTGCAGGTCTGGACTTCAGTTCAGTGCTGAAGTAACTTCAGGACGGAACAGGAGGAGAAACTGATCCTGACTCTCCAGGTTAGTTTGGCTTTTATCTGCAAAAGGGTTACACTTGACTCATCCTACAATCAAAATGAGATGCAGAGAAATGGCAGGTTTTAGTCATCTCTTTTTCCTGGGCACACATATCACTAATTGAGGAAATACTGAACATTATTCAGTTGTCATTTATTACGTGTGCTGCTCGACATGCTGCAGTGGAGAGGTCAGAGGTCAAAGAAAGGAGCAGTGAGCAGGCGATTTGCCAGTTTTTGTTTGTTGTAGCGACAAGTTGTTAAACCTCGAGCTGCACTTGTTTCCAGAGATTCTGTGTCTGTTTCTTTGGCTTCCATATAGCCGTCTACTCAGCTTCTCTGTGAAGACATCCCACGCTGACACTTGTGGGTCAGGTCCTGGCAGAGCGACAGTCAATCTCCTCTCGCTGGCAGGTTTTATGTGCTGCTGCTGCTGCTGCCTGAATGAAGGGAGGGTTTTACAAGCTGAGCAGCTGCTTGATGGACAGACGGGACGTCTGTAGCCCTCAAGCTGCTGCTGTTCAGTGAAGCGCGACAGCTGCTATTGGTCCGTCTACACTGCCTGAAGGCTAAACAGGACTTGATCAGCTGATCCAGGTTAGTTTATTTGACACTAAGTTGCTGAACATGTCCAAACATGCAGCCATATATTTGAAGACATGTCTATATGGCTGACGTTTTAGGTTCTCTCATGTTAGCCAAATAATATAAGTCAGACAGCTGAGGGAGTATTTGTCAGGTTTTGGCAGAGCTCGGACCCACATGCACAGCACAGAGACCACAGGCAGAACGTAGGGTTAAACGGTTTATTCAGAATCACAGACAATCCGGGTCATGCACAGTCGATCACGGGGCTTCGGTACCGGTGGGGCAGGCGGGTTCGGATCCGGGGCAGGCAGAGGTTCGGTAACAGAAGATCGCAGTTTTACGGTACCGTGAGGGAGCGGGCTGTCTCGTCGTCGGGCGGTCAGGTTCGTTATCCAGGAGCAATCCAAGCAGTAGTCCAGACCAGGGAGTCGGCAGGAATCAGACGTCAGAAACGGAACAGGGTCACGGCACATGAACAGAGTAACTAATTGCTGGAAAGTGTAGTCTGGCTTACAACGATCTGGCAAGGTGTTCTGGGGCTGAGGGTGCTTAAGAATGCTGAGGATAATTACTGATATGGAACAGGTGAGGCTAATGACGACCGGAAGTAAAGCTTGAACTAAGGTAGGTGGCAGGAAACCGGAAGTATAATGCAGTAAAGCAGGATGTGACTCGTAGACGTGACAGTATTAATGTGTATATATTGTCTCTGACGAAGCAGTAGACTGAGTGTGCATCTTCCTACCCCCCAGGATCCGGCCTATGCCTCCTTCCTCTTTGATAAGCTGCAGCGCCTCCAGTTCCCTCGCCGCGGGGCCCACGCTTCTGTTGATGCCCACTGTAATGTCTGCGGTGCCTCCTACCAGCAGCTGAGACGCCTCGCTCTGCGCCGGGCTCTGGGCTTCAGCAGAGACATGACGCCCCGTCCCGCCACCCCAGGTATTCCCACCATCACCCCAACACCTTCGGCCTCAAAGAGCTGCTGGGTGAGCGAGGAGCTGCTGGTGAAGCGGCAACAGGGAGCTGAGGCCCCCTGGGGATGGGGTGGAGTCCAGAGCGCCTACCTGGGAGGGGGAGGAGTCAAAGCGTTGGCCACAGTCACACCTCTACTTACAAACAACCTGGAAGGAGTGTGGAGGGTCTCTGTCTGCAGACCCGGGGAACAGCATGCCATGGTGAGTAGTAGTGAGAGCAGCAGCTTGTTTTACTTGAGGAGTGTTAAATCATGCCTGATCATCACTGTGACCTTTAGCATGTTACATCGTTCATAAAGCCTCTCACCTGTCTTTACACTGGTGACACTGTCACATCATTATACACAGACATATCTCCTGTTTGGAGCGTCATGCATTTACAGCATTTTATTGGTGAGTCTTCAGGTCATACAGCTTATTAAAATCATGATTAAACAAAGACATCCTTTCAAAAAAAATTATCATGCCTAAACTCTGACTTTATGTAATTATTTACGTCACTATTATTACGTAACAATGGTGTAAATTTCCCATGTAATTTTATCACGAAATACTAGGTAAGAGGTGACATTTCATGTAAAGTCTTTCAGTCAAGCTAGGGTTATGCCATTAAAAAGGATTACATGCATACACGCATTTTTTCATATAAACCTTAAGTGTATGTGAAATAATTACATAAGAAGAGGTAAGTCATACCTCTGTTGCGTAATTTGTGTTCTTTGCATCTGACCTGTTCCCTCAGCCACAGGTGAGCAGCCACATGTAGGGCATACTCAAGGAGCAGTAGGAAGTTTCTTACTCAAGGACCGTGTTGGATCAGCTGGGCTTGAACGTGCAACCTCCTGCTTCCCAGGTTAATGCAATAGCCACTGAGGCACCAGAGGACTACTAAGAGGTTATCTACAGTATGAATACTGAAAACATATAAAACATATAAACATGTAATATGATCAAATTTATACAGTCAATACTTGTTACTTTTTACTACTTGCTAATGCTTATGTAATAAAGTATCTTCAACATTGCCAAGGGTCAGGTAGCTCAGTAAAGCTATAGTCTGAGCTGCAGAAGCTTGTCAGTTCAAGTCTGGTTTACTCCTTCAGTAAATATGTTTTTCCCAAAGGAATCAATTATCTATGTCTTATCTTATTGTAGATAATTGATGACGTTAATATGAAATTCTTCACTACTTGAACATCAGGTATTTGAACAAAATACTAGCTTTATGTGTAAAAAACTTAAACTGATACTTACCAATGAAAAGCAAGTTGTATCATAAATATTTTACATTTTTCTAGCAAAAATGTGCAACAGTATTTAACACTGGTTAAAACACTGACACCTCACAGCTAGAAGGTTCTGGGTTCAGTTCCCGGAGGCGGACGGGTGCCTTTCTGTGTGGCGGTTGCATGTTCTCGCCGTGTTCGCGTGGGTTCTCTCCGGGTTCTCCGGCTTCCTCCCACAGTCCAAAACATGCATCAGGTTTATTGGTCACTCTAAGTTGCTTGTAGGTGTGAGTGTGGGTGTGAATGGTTGTTCGTATATGTGTGGCCCTGTGATGGATTGACGACCTGTCCAGATTGTACCCCCCCGCGTGCCCACGTATGGGATTAAGTGGAATAGAAGATGGATGGATGGATGGATGGATGGATGGATGGATGGATGGATGGATGGATGGTCATGGATTATGGATGAATGTCATATCCTACAACACCCAGAATGCATTGCGCTCTGACGAATCACCTGAGCTACAGTGATTGGACCTACCTGTCTGTTGACTCCGCCCCCTCTCAGCCTGACCATTGCTGAGGCAGATAGAGAAAAAAACAGGAAGCACTAGTTGTAGTCTGTCAATCCCCTGGGATGTTTCAGGGGACTTTTGCAGAGGAATAAATGATAATTTCTCTGCATTGATAATATGGAGGAACCTAAGTATTCAAAATCATTTGGGTCAACCCCCACTGAAAATCAGTTTTTCTTTATTGTAATCTAATTGCATAATCCTACTGACCACTGCGTTATGTTTATTTTAAAAAACACACATAACCATTTGAAATCCAATTATATATATATATATATATATATATATATATATATATATATATATATATATATATATATATATATATATATATATATATTCAGTATATAATACTGAGAGCGTGCGTGCGAGCGTGCGTGCGAGCGTGCGAGCGTGCGAGCGTGCGTGCGAGCGATGGTGGGAGCACTGACATAGTTAGATCAAAAATATAACTTAAAATGAATGTTGTCAAATGTCTCTAGTGTCACGGTTACAGATCATGACAGCTAGGAATTAAAATAGGGCATGCAAACGTCCAACGCTGGGTTAAAAACCCAGGCGAATCCATCAGTTGCAGGTTCATGTTGTATTTCACCGTGTTCTGGCTCTGCCAGCTCTCTGTGCAACAGCTGCTGCAGTGACATGATAACTGGATCTGAACCAGAGAGGACGGAGGCATCAGAACGGTGTGAGCCTCTATTAACAGAATGTGTTTAAGAAAGTGGTTTAAATTAGCAGGAGCAGCCGTGTTCGGATGCCAGCGATCGAGATAATGACCAGAACCAAAAAGCCCAGGTCCAGAGCTTCACCTCATGCATGACTGACGTGCTGATAGACTCTTCGTCCTCTGTTTCGTGACTTTCAGGGTTTGACTTCAAATAAAGACAACATGACCATGAAGCGTTCGCCTCCGACCAACGTCCTCCAGCATGCAGTTCATAGCGTCTCCACTCAGACCAGCCAGCCACCGTCGGCTGCTGTCGCCTTTTTCATCAGGTGAAGGCAACACACCATTAAAATTCCACCCCCACAAGAAAGTGTGACAAAGGAAAACACAGAAAATCTGCAGCTTCAGGCCGCTGAGATCTGTCCAAACTAAGCTTTGGTCCTGAGCCAGTGAGCTCAGCTCCAGATACATAGCTTAAAGTCTCATAAGAGAAACACGCAATGGATGCTCAAACAGATAGAAGCTAATTTTATTTAATTTCATTATTCTCATGTAGTTATTTGACCATTACATCGTCTACAGTCTGGTTTGAGGATGTGAGAGTGACTAGGGCTGGGGTTCTGTCCATCTGCTCACATAGATCCTGGAGTCACTGAGACACTGATGGAGGCAGCTCAGCATCTGGTGTCAAGCTGAAAAGACACCAGTTATCTCAGGTGTTCAAAATAGAGTAGAGATTGAGCAAACAGGGCCTCATCATTTCGCTCATCCGCTAGCTGTCAGAGATCATGTCGATGTGGGCGGGTCCAGTTGCATGTGTGAGTCGCCCTGGAAGGTCCTGGGCGTTCATGCTACAGGGAGCACTGAGGAGGACAGGGAGTCTTTGAACAGAGGAGGCTGCTCCCTGTGTCTGCGATAATGAAGGGATGAATGTTGAATGTCTCCCTGGAATGAAGCTCATCCCACATTCAGCTTCAAGATCAGACAGAAGAGGAAACGTCGTCTATAATTCAGAGGCTGGATGTGTCAGGAGGTTTGTAATGTGGCAGCTCGTGGAGAGTCTTCACTGGGTCTCACTTGTGTGATGTTGCGATTGGCTGAGCTGGTTTAGTGTGGGTTTATTATTCACCTCCACCTCTGAACAACTGCACCTGTATGACCCAGAACAGCAGGTGGACTTTCCAACTGAGTTCATAACAGTTTGCATTTGGTGAATGGTTCTGTTGGTAGAGCTCCCTAAAGCAGGTTCCTGGCTTTGGTCCTGGAACATTAAGAGCTTCTCCTCTAAATCCTTGAGATCAACCAGAGGTTATGCAGGGATTCACATCAGTCTGTGCCTTCCTCTGTCTGAATGAGGCCCAGAGCTGCAATGTACCAGAATATGACCTGAAAACAGCTGCAACAGAATTGGTTCCGGTGTCAAATGAACACGAGTCAGAGCTGAGACTCATCCTGGTGGGAATCAAACCCTCAACCCAGCCTTCGGAAAGGACCAATGCAACCCACATCCAGAGTACGTGCTGTGGAACTTATGCTGAGATACAAACAGGATTTTCTGCCTGCTGCTTCTCTAATTCATTGCTTTTACCTGGAGAGAAGGCACAGGATCTCGAAGAGAGAACGACCTGGAGTTTGTCACATTCTAGCAGAACTTTACATTGTAGTCATCAGGTTAGGTCTAACATACAGACAGCTAAGTATCACACCGTCAGTAACTGACCAAGGTCTGATTTAGAGTGCAGACTGGAACTGGATCGGATGGATCTGGACTCGGTTTTATTCAGCAGATCCCTCCCACATATTAACAACAACAACAACCACCACCACCACCACCACCACCACCACCACCACCATCATCATCATCATCATCATCATCATCATCATCATCATCATCATCATCATCATCATCATCATCATCATCATCATCATCATTATTATTATTATTATTATTATTATTATTATTATTATTATTATTATTATTATTAATAATAATAATAATAATAATAATAATAATAATAATAATAATAATAATAATAATAATAATATTGGTTCATTGTTCTATCAACACAAGTACATATGCTGTGAGTGTCATTGAAGTCCAGTGCAGAGTAGTGAGAGGGGGCCACGTCATGAAATATTCATGAAGTGTGTGTGTGAGAGAGAGAGAGAGAAACAGAGAGAGAGGATTGAATGTATCAAGTCGGGCATGGTGCTGTGTGAAGAGGTGGGGCTGTAAGGACAGAGAGAGAGAGAGGGAGGGAAGGTGAGTGAGGCAGACACACGAACAGAGAGCTTGGAGCATCGCTAGTGTTTCCCAGCAACCACATAGCAGCAGGAGCAGAATTTCACCGACTCCTCATTCACTCGCTTATTTCCACCTCGTCCTGATCCATTATTCCTCACCCACTGCTGCCGCTTCCCTTCATCACCTCGCTCTCGCTTTCTCTTCTATAGTTAGAGGAGGAAGAGGAGGAGAAGGAAGGGAGGAGGGAGCAATGGGGGAGAAGGATTGCAATACTGCAGGCACAGACTGAGGAGCGACAGGAAAGAAGAGAGGGACAGAGAAAAAGGAAAAAGAAAAGGAAATGGGCTCAAGGAGGTAGATCTGAAGGAAGGAGCGAAGGATCAAGGAGGGAAGAAGGATGTGAGTTAAAGTGAACACAAGAGGTTTGATAATAGACAAGATGGAAGAAAGAGGGGAGGAGGTGAGGGAATAATAAGTTGAAGGAAGGAGCAACAGACATGGCAGAGTGAGAAAGAAGAAGGGAATGACCTGATCCAGGCCTGATGGAGCGATGAATGGAAACGGCTTAAACCGATGGGTTTGGACCCAACGACTGAGTGAGACCTGTAGGATTGCTCTGATCCATCGACGGACTCGTCTGGACCCATGAACGTTTGCAGAAGTAAAGTCTGTGTAGAGTTTAGTCTGGAGGAGGAAATGGACCCGTGGGACTGACCAACGCAGCCGCTCCGTCGTCCTCGTGTTCAACTGGACTGGAAATGGGTGGTTGTGAATGGATCCAGGTTTCATGGACGATGACAAGCGACGACGCCACATTGGCAGGTAGACAATGTGTCAATGTGGTTTACTGATACAGAGGAAACATAGAACCCCTGAGTGAAGAGCTGAAACCTGCAGCCGCATCTTGGAGTCAGATCCAAACCTCCTCCTGCTGCTTTTTATGCCATGTTGCATCAAGCTCAACCTTCGCGTCAGTCGTCTCTGGGTGAACGATGAAGGGTGATTGGCCTGGACCTGCTTGCTCCTCCGGACCTTTGAGCAGATAATGGATTGGAAAGATCTGTGAGTATCAGCGTTTCCTTCACGCGTCACAGTTCCATGAGCAGCATCAGTGTCGGAGGCTGTTTGGGTCTGCCTGATGTCACAGTCTGTGGTATCGCTGCAGAACTGGGCCTAAACCACTGGATCAGCGTTTCCTATGTTCCGCCTTTATGGAAATGAGCAGCTACACACTTAGAAGCTGAAACTTAGCAGAATAAGGGAACATTCACATAACAAAGCAATGATCTTCATAACATGTTCACATAGTCTGGTCCGTTCTAAACACCTGCCTCTGTTTTAGGCTCGCTCGACTCACTGAATCTTTGTGTCTCTGGTGGTTTTTCTCTTTAGGGCGGCTCAGAAGCTCAGTCTGTCCCACAGGAAGAAGTCCCAGCCTGGGCCCCGCCCCTCACCCGGTGAGGCCCCCAGGGCTCTGCTGTACACAGGGGGCTTCAGTGGGGCCCTGCAGCTCTCCCCACCTGCCGTGCCACCATGTCTGCTCAGAGGGGGGGCAAAGGTCAAGGATACGCCAGGGATGGGCAAGGTTAGTCACCCAGAATGCCTTGCTGGAGTCTGCTGGAATGTCCTGAGTCCAATTAGTCCAAAAAAGGTTGCTGGAAGTGAGAGGAGAGAGTTGAGGGTGAGGGGATGCAGGTCATGCGATAGTTAAAGTGGGGGAGTGTGATCTTGAGAGGACGGGGGTCGCAGGGTCGAGTGGTGCTGGACTCCTTCCTTCCTCTGGTTTCTGCTCAGCTGTGGACAGCGTGGAGAAACCTGTAGTGGAGTTTCTTTTGCTGGATGTTCGAGCGTCTCTCATGTTTACTTAAAGCTGTTAGTGTCTCAGTGTTGGAGGCAAACAAATTTTGTAGAAGTTTGTAAAAAAGTAGTAAAAGGGTTTAAACATATTATGTGAAACCCTCCACCTGCAGAGAAGCTCCCCAGTGTGATCTGGTCAGAGATCCCCCCCTTGAATGAGTTGCATCACCAGGTGGATCTTCCTTGTCTTTGTCCTTTCGATCCACCAGAAAAAACAGAACAGATCTCCGCCTCCCATCAGCCTCGTTAGTGTAGCCGCGTCATCACAGTTACTATAAATCAATCAATCCTCATCACCAGTTACTCCAGGTCGTCTGGACCAGTCAAACCAGTTAGTGGTCTGCTGATTTAAGCTGCAAAATCTTCCGCCAAGTGACTCTTAAAGGCTGATGGGCAGCATTAAATGTTCTTCCTCTCATTCTCGTCTCATTGTTCTGTTCATGTCTTTCCTGCTTTTTCCTTATTTCATGTCTCTGCTTGTGTTGATTTACTGACCTGTCGTAGGATTACTAATAATGGAATGCTCAATAAAATCAGAGGAAGATGTTTAAAAGCTTGTGAACTGTCATCAACTTTTGGGCAGTTAACAAAAGTTTTTATTGAGCTGATGCATTGAAGCGAGTCTGAGAACTTGAGACTGGACCACGACTAGAATCTGAGCTGGTGTCTCAGCTGCTGCTGATTCGCGTCAACGTTGACTTCGTCACAAAGCTCAGACTCAGCAGAGCAGTGGCTTACAGTCAGCCAAGGCCGCTGGTTCCAGTCCCTGCTGATAATACACTGTCAGTCCGACTACCGTCAGTGTTCTGCCTCTGATTTATCACTGGCCTGGTACTTCAATGGGTAGTACGTCGGTGTGGGAGGCAGAAAGATGCCAGTTCCAATTCAGTTGATGCCACCAGGTGTGCCCTTGAGCAAGACACCTCACAGTATCTGTGTGAGGGGATGAGTCTTATCTTGGCAAAGCTTATTTGTCCCTTCATATGTCCCCAGGTCAGAGTGATGGTTCGGATCTGTTCGGTCCACAGCAGCGAATCCTCGGAGTCCATGTCCTTCCTCAAGGTCGAGGTCCGAAAGAAGCAGCTGACCCTGTGTGAGACAGCGGCTGGTGGGCGGTCCTCAGCACCAAAAACCTTCACATTCGATGCCGTCTTCTCCCAGGATGCGTCACAGGTGATCACAGCCTGATCTGTGTGATCAGCTTCACTTTAAATCTACTGAGAGCACCAGGAACCAGACTCCAGTGACTGTGCTTTAACATGATTGGTCTGTGTGCTGATAGGCCGAGGTATGTTCAGGGACGGTGGCGGGCATCATCCAGTCGGTGGTTAATGGAGCCGACGGCTGCATCTTCTGTTACGGACACGCTAACCTTGGTACCTACTACAAACCTGCACACGCTGTTTTATTTTTCTGTCTCCAAGTTGCGGCATTTTGCATTGACTCCGCCCCCATAGGTAAAACCTACACCATGATTGGTCGAGACTGCTCCACACAGAGTCTGGGCGTGGCTCCGACCGCCATCTCCTGGCTCTTTAAGGTGATCGAGGAGTGGAAGGAGAAGGCTGGCACTCGTTTCTCTGTCAGAGTGTCTGCTGTGGAGATCTCCGGTAGCGAGGAGACGCTCACCGACCTGCTGGCAGACCTGTCCTGCTCTTCTGGGGGTTCCCAGGAGGCTCCCGGCCCAGCAGTGTCGCTGAGACAAGACCCGCTATGTGGATCACAGGTAGGCTCAGGAGAAACTCATTCACCCACTTTCACGATGTATGTACGTTATGGGGGTATACTTGATGCCAAATAATTCACCTGAATCATTTATCTTTATTGCATGACATAATTTTACTTGCTATTCCTTTAATGCAAATGACTGCAGGTTGAGCACAAAAACTGACTTACATCCTTCCCTCGCCTCCTTCCTCCTTCCTTCTGACCTCCTTTGTTTCCTAGGGTCTTCCATCCATGTTCAGAACTGTCTAAATAGTCTTACTCTTATCTCTGATCTGATGTCACTTTCATATTCTGGGTCCTTGTCATGCTTCTGTTTATTGTCTTAATCAGGCCTCACTGTGTCGTTCTTCTACCGCTATTGTTTATTTCTGAGGGACCTGTCATGTGTTTCTTTCTAGATGTCATATGTTCGTGAATTAGTTCAGTGTTAGCCAAGCTCCTGCTTGTTATTTGTTGTCTATCAGCTGCAGAACCAGACAGAGCTTCTGGTGACCAGTGCAGAGCAAGCTGCGTTCTATCTGGACGCTGCCCTGGCAGCTCGGAGGAGCAGTCAGACTCCAAATGACCAGAAGGCTCGGAGGAACTCTCACTTCCTGTTCACCCTGCACCTCTACCAGGAGAGAGCGGACAAGAGTAAAAAGGCCGCAGGTCAGTGTGTGGATGGATGGAGGCTATGATGAGTCCAGCTCAGTGTTAGGGGCAGTGTCTGGTGCTGTAGGTTACATGTACTGTACATGTTCTAAAAGGAGAGTGGGTGACACTAGCAGTAATAATTTCAGGTTTGTTATAAATCAACCCGTAGGAAAGACGATCAGAGCAGGCATAGGTGTAATGCAGGGAATGTGGATCTGCACACGCATCCAACACGAACACGTTGACGTCTGCCTGCGATGGCTCAGATGTTTCCACAGTTATCAGTGTTTCGCTGCTGCTCTGTCCATGACTGGAATAAATCTACATGGCTAATGAGGCCTGCAGTGTTTCTAGACCCAGAGTCACTGTGTCAGCATTTTGTAAATCTTGCTGATGTGGTCAGTTGATGGTTTGAACCATTATTTGTCTCATTAATGAAAAGTGGTTCTGTATCACACCAAAACAAGTCTTTATAAGTATAAACCTGGTCGTTCACTATCTGACTAGCAACACACTGAAACTTGCTGACGGGACGGGAATGATTAGTTTCTCTTTCCGTCTTCATTTGAACTAGTCATGACTTGATTCCTGACTGTTTCTCATAGCTTGTGATTTCGTGGACCAAGCATAATGATCCAGATTTGACCAGATCAGGCTCTGGTTTAGTTTTTGTGTTATTTGTTGCATTTCAGTTTTGCTCCTGCAGTCACTCTGTTTGTAGCATGAACTCAGCTGTGGTTCTGATGCAACCCAGGGTCCAAGCAGTGTCACAGAGCTTCAGGGTTGTATTGTAGCTGAAAGGTTAAACTGTCAGAAGTAATCAAATACAGACCAAGTTTTTAGTTTTTGCTACTTTCTTTCATTATTGAACTTAAACATTAATTACACTGTTTTTTAAACGTGTTCTCTCAGTGTCGGGTCGGAGCCGTCTTCACCTCCTGGACTTGGGGAGCTGTGATGCAGGTGCAGGCCAGTGTCTGTCCCTATCTGCCCTGGGAAATGTCATCCTCGCCCTGGCCAATGGGGCCAAGCACATTCCATACAGGTACGGGGAGCTCAGAGGTCAAAGGTTAGCAGATGAACAAAAGCTTTGTTGGAGGACGAGGAAGAGAAGTGTGTGAAGCAGAATTTAGCCTCTTTTCAGTGCTTAATAAATCACTGATTAATAGTTCTGAGGTTGTTCTGATAGAAAAAATAAAACGCTTAGACTGTACTATTTAAATGAAGATGAAGTGAAGCTTCCTCTAACTCCTCAGTTTCTGACTACAGATCACTGCAGCGTGCAGTTCAAAGTGAGCTTCATTAATGTGAAACGAGGGATCGTTTCCTGACGCGTCCTGTTCCTGACTCTGTCCAACTGTTGCATTGGTGCAATGAATGAATGCTGGATCCCCTGAGGCTTCTTTTTACACTAACAAGGATTTCATTGATGTATTATTCAGGGACAGTAAGCTCACCATGCTGCTCAGTGAATCCCTGGGCAACATCAACTGTCGAACCACCATGATCGCTCACATCTCTGACTCCCCGGCAAACTACATGGAGACACTGACTACGGTGCAGCTGGCGTCTCGCATTCATCGCATGAAGAAGAAGAAGTCAAAGGTACTTCGTGAAAAGTTGTGGATCAAATTCAGACCAAAGGAAAATTCCTTTGCTTATATTCATATCTTAAGAAGATGCTCAAATCAGTTTGTTCCACCCTGATGTGTGAAGTGTTCCTAATTAATTAATTAATTAAATTTATTTAATTTGAATCTAGTTTACAGGTTAATATGAAATGGATTCACCTTAAGGTCGACTGCTATTTGGACAGTGTCTCTATGATAATTATGTCTCGTTTCTATGGACAGTACTCCTCCAGCTCCTCCGGAGGGGACAGTTCCTGTGAGGAGGGGCCATCCCGTCGACCTCCTCATCTTCGACCCCTCCACCCTCGCACTGTGACCTTAGACCCAGACACACCCCTGCTGCTCGATCCTGACTATTCATCCAGCAGCGAGCACTCCTGCGACACAGTCATCTACATTGGGCCGGGAGGTACAACCATTTCGGATCGAGAAGTAAGCGATAATGAGGGGCCACCTTCCTTCGTCCCCATCATCCCCTCCTTGAACAAAAAGCAAGTCAAGGATGCACCCAAGTCTGATGGGGATCATCTTAAGTGTAACACATTTGCAGAGCTGCAAGAGAGGCTTGACTGTATTGATGGCAGCGAAGGCCCAGCTGCTTTCAGTACAGAGGCGAAGGTAGCAGGAAGAACATCAATTAGGACTCAAACCAGAGCCATGAAACCTGATAGGAACCCCCTCCAAGCGTTTTCAGAACACACATCGATCACATGCAGCAATAAATCTGATGATGTTCAGCACACGAGTGCAGATGCAGACAAAGTTCCAGCCAGCCCTCTTCAGCCACATATGGTCCAGCTCAGTGAGAACTCAGACCCTGTGGTTCAAGAGAAGGTCTACCTCAGGGCAGGTATAGCCAACACCCCCAGTAATGCAACTGTTAGGACTCTCCCACTGGGCATAAATCTACAAGCACTGAAGCACAGTGTGGAAAGGGTCCCTTGTACTGTCAGGTGTCCTGTTGAGCTCAACATTGTCCGGGCATCTCTGCTGGGCCAATGCCTTGACACAGATTTGCTGAGAACAACAGTGACTTTGCACCAGCCTGTTGAGTTGAACGGAGAAGATGAGCTTGTGTTTACTGTTGTAGAGGACCTTCCACATGCTGTTGTCCCAGACAACGGCCACCCCTCCAACCTCCTTAGCTTCAGTGGTTCTAGATCTTTAGAGGCCTTCACCTCGAGCACTCTCCCTGTGAGCATCATCAGCAGTATTAACGATGAGTATGATGCTTACATGTCTCAACAAGAAGCCGTGGGGGACGGGGAAGTGTTACCTCAACAAGGAAACAAGTCATTTGTTGGCTGTTGGCCCAGTGGTGATGCAAATACAAGCAAAGATAGAAACATGGCAGCACAGGATGTACCTACACTGACTCTGCCATCTTTGCAGCATGGAATCAAGAGCTCGCTGAATGACTGCGGTGTCTGTTTTTCAGAGCTGGACAGTGACCCTGCTACTCCAAGTAAAACTTCTTTTACCAAGTGCTCTCCCTACCCTGACTTAGCTAAATCTTCTCAAGGCTCTGTCAAGTCAAGAGCCCAGGTCCCCCACCAGACCCCTCATGCCAATCTTCCTAAGAAAACAAAGCCTACCTCAACTGCAGCTGTTAACACACAGAATGACTTGTTTCAGGGAAGCGGTACCTTTAACTCCAGAGAGAAGGTGTTTCTTTCTGTAGGTAGGCCGCCAAGAAATGGTATAACAAGCACTTCCTCCAGAAGCCCAGGAGGGAATAGTAATAGTGTACCTCGACCACCGAAGGCACAAACATTGTCCTCAGCCCCGAGGGTTGTGGCCGGCTGTGAGAAGTCTGGTGGCAGGCGAGGAGAGACTCTTATAAAGCTGCCACAACTCACCCGAGTTGCAACAACGCTAGGAACAGTTTCTGTCCCCCAGAGTCCAGAATTGAAATGCAGCCAAGAAGGACCAGGAGGTACTCTGAAATTCTCATCTTTAGGAAAAAAGTCAAATGCTCAGATGACCCATTTGATCTCCAAATCTGCATGTGGAAGTATCTCTCCTCCTACTTCTGTTGCACAGTCAAGCCAAGAACAAAGTGCCTTAAAAGCAAGCAACAATGTTGAAAAGTCCTTGTCTTCTAAAACATCAATCTTCGAGGAAGAATTTAACATCAGGCATCGAGCAGATTCAATCAGGCACAGAACTTCTAGTTTAAGGAATGAACAGGTCTCTGCCAGGACATCTCCCAGCCTCGAGACACAAGGAGCAAAAGCAAATTTCCCAAAGACCTTTGGGAGTCTGATGTCTCTGGAGAGATGTGACAGTCAAAGTGGAAACCAGTCTGAACTCTTCGGAGAGAACAGTGGTGCTGCCTCAGGAGGTAATGGCAAATGCTACAGATCCGTGCCAAAACTTGGGATTCCTACTTCCACCTCCACGTTTGCTTCTTCCTCTATTGTTCCACAGGCAAACAAACTGGGGCAGGTTCGAGGCACCAGTGGTTCACAAGCTACTATTTGTGGTAGATTAAAAAGTCGGACATTGTCTTCCAGCAACCCGAAGAGCTTCAGTTCTTCACACAAAACACTTGATTATGCTACTAAACACAATACCAGCTTACCGCTAACTGGTAAGGCTCAAGCTCAAACTGGGCTCAGAGGCACCATCATGGGTACAAAGCAGGCCATCAGCAGGGCAGCTAACAGCAGGGTAAGTGAACTAGTGGCTGGCAGTCCAATAAAGCAACTGGGCAGGGGACCTGGACTGATTGCAAGCGATGGCACTGACAGCTGGACCAGTAACTTCAGTGGGTCACAAACAAACACGCCTCTGCCGTCACCATACAGCAAGATCACAGCACCTCGAAGGCCTCAGCGCTACAGCAGTGGACACGGCAGCGACAACAGCAGCGTCCTGAGTGGGGAGCTGCCTCCCGCCATGGGCCGCACAGCCCTGTTTTACCACAGCGGTGGAAGCAGCGGCTACGAGAGCATGATCCGCGACAGTGAGACCACTGGCAGCACCTCATCAGCGCACGACTCCATGAGTGAGAGCAGAGCGTCATCATCCAAGAGCAGAGCTTCTAAATCCTCCAGGAAGAGAGGAAACGGTGAGTCCTAGGTCCGTGTGTGTGTGTGTGTGTGTGTGTGTGTCTAAAAAAAAAAAAAAACCCCTTCTCACCCCACGCGGGTGGTCTCATCCACTTTCCAAGCTCGGGTCCTCTACCAGAGGCCAGGGAGCTTGAGGGTTCTGCGCAGTATCCTTGCTGTTCCTAGGACTGCACTTTTCTGGACTGAGATTTCGGATGTTTTTCCAGGGATCTGTCGTAGCCACTCCTCCAGTTTGGGGGTCACAGCCCCTAGTGCTCCGATCACCACAGGCACCACTGTGGCCTTCACCTTCCAAGCCTTCTCCAGTTCTTCTCTGAGCCCTTGGTATTTCTCTAGTTTCTCATGTTCCTTTTTCCTGATGTTGCCATCGCTTGGTATTGCCACATCCACCACTACGGCTTTCCTCTGCTCTTTATCCACCACCACAATGTCTGGTTGGTTCGCCATTACCATTCTGTCAGTCTGGATCTGGAAGTCCCACAGGATCTTGGCTCGCTCGTTCTCTGCCACCTTGGGAGGTGTTTCCCACTTTGACCTTGGGGTTTCCAGTCCATACTCCGCGCAGATGTTCCTGTATACTATGGCAGCCACTTGGTTATGGCGTTCCACGTATGCTTTGCCTGCCAGCATCTTACACCCTGCGGTTATGTGCTGGACCATCTCTGGGGCCTCTTTGCACAGTCTACACCTTGGGTCTTGTCTGGTGTGGTAGATCTGGGCCTCTATGGCTCTGGTGCTCAGGGCCTGCTCCTGTGCAGCCAGGATGAGTGCCTCTGTGCTGTCCTTCAGCCCAGCCCTTTCAAGCCATTGGTAGGATTTGTTGAGATCACCCACTTCAGTTATGTTCCGGTGGTACATCCCGTGCAAGGGCTTGTCCTCCCATGATGGTCCCTCTTCCAGCATCTCATCCTCTGTTCTCCAATGCCTGAGACATTCACTCAGCACGTCATCTGTCGGGGCCTTATCCTTGATGTACTTATGGATCTTGGATGTTTCATCCTGGGTAGTGGCTCTCACGCTCACTAGTCCTCGGCCTCCTTCCTTGCGGCTAGCGTACAGTCTCAGGGTGCTGGATTTGGGGTGGAACCCTCCATGCATGGTGAGGAGCTTTCGTGTCTTAACATCTGTGGTCTGTATCTCTTCCTTTGGCCACCTTATTATTCCCGCAGGGTATCTGATCACTGGCAGAGCGTAGCTGTTTATTGCCCGGGATTTGTTCTTGCCATTGAGCTGGCTTCTTAGGACTTGCCTTACTCGTTGGAGGTATTTGGCTGTTGCCGCATTCCTTGTTGCCTGTTCAAGGTTGCCGTTTGCCTGTGGTATTCCAAGGTACTTGTAATTGTCCTCAATGTCTGCTATTCTTCCTTCTGGGAGTGAGACCCCTTCTGTGTGGATTACCTTGCCTCTCTTTGTCACCATCCTCCCACATTTCTCGAGTCCGAATGACATCCCGATGTCCGAGCTGTAGATCCTGGTGGTGTGGATCAGCGAGTCGATGTCTCGCTCACTCTTGGCGTACAGCTTGATGTCATCCATGTAGAGGAGGTGACTAATGGTGGCTCCGTTCCGGGGCCGGTATCCATAGCCAGTCTTGTTTATTATTTGGCTGAGGGGGTTCAGACCTATGCAGAACAGCAGTGGGGACAGTGCATCTCCTTGGTATATGCCACATTTGATGGATACTTGGGCAAGTGGCTTCCCATTGGCTTCAAGGGTGGTTCTCCACAACCTCATCGAGTTTGCAATGAAGGCCCTTAGAGTTCTGTTGATGTTGTACAGCTCCAAGCATTCAGTGATCCATGTGTGTGGCATTGAGTCATCGGCTTTCTTGTAGTCGATCCAGGCTGTGCACAGGTTGGTGTGTCGCATTCTGCAGTCTTGGGCGACTGTTCTGTCTACCAGGAGTTGGTGTTTGGCTCCTCTGGTATCCTTACCAATGCCCTTCTGTGCTTCGCTCATGTATTGACTCATGTGCCCACTTATCTTAGCTGCGATGATGCCTGACATGAGCTTCCATGTTGTGGAGAGACAGGTTATTGGCCGGTAGTTGGATGGGACTGTGCCCTTTGAGGGATCCTTCATTATCAGGATCGTTCGCCCTTCGGTTAGCCATTCAGGGTGAGTCCCATCCCTTAGCAGCTGGTTCATTTGTGCTGCCAGGCGCTCATGGATTGCAGTGAGCTTCTTTAGCCAGTAGGCGTGGATCATGTCAGGGCCAGGTGCTGTCCAGTTTTTCATACCTGAGACTCTATGTTGGATGTCTGCCACAGTGATAGTCACTGGATTCTGTTCAGGGAGGTTGCTGTGGTCTTCCCTCAGATCCACCAGCCACTGTGCATCACTGTTGTGTGACGCCTCCCTCTCCCATATCCCTTTCCAGTACTGTTCAGTTTCCAGCCTTGGTGGGTCTGCTCTGCTGTTATTACCCTGCCATTGAGAGTACACTTTCGCGGGTTGTGTTGTGAACAGCCGGTTTATTCGTCTGGCTTCGTTGTCTCTGGTGTATCTCTTTAGGCGGCTGGCCAAGGCTTGTAGCCTTTGCTTGGCAGTTTCGAGTGCTTCAGGTATGGGCATCTGGCTGTACCTCTTGGGCATCGGTCTTTTCATTGCACCTCTCTGGGCCTCTGTCATTTGGCTCACTTCCCTCCGAGCTGCCTTGATTTTTACCTCCAACCTTTGTTTCCATGGTGGGTATTGTTTCTCATGGCTCCCATGGTTGCTCTTGCTCTTATAGCCAAGCACCTCTAGGATCACTGATGCTGAAGCGTATATCAGCTCATTGGTTTCTGTGATTGTTGTGGTAGGGATCGCTCTCAATGCTGCATTCACATCTTCCATGAGACTTTCTGATGGTACTTCACTTAGCCGGCTGATCTCAACAAATCCTACCAATGGCTTGAAAGGGCTGGGCTGAAGGACAGCACAGAGGCACTCATCCTGGCTGCACAGGAGCAGGCCCTGAGCACCAGAGCCATAGAGGCCCAGATCTACCACACCAGACAAGACCCAAGGTGTAGACTGTGCAAAGAGGCCCCAGAGACGGTCCAGCACATAACTGCAGGGTGTAAGATGCTGGCAGGCAAAGCATACATGGAACGCCATAACCAAGTGGCTGGCATAGTATACAGGAACATCTGCGCGGAGTATGGACTGGAAACCCCAAGGTCAAAGTGGGAAACACCTCCCAAGGTGGCAGAGAACGAGCGAGCCAAGATCCTGTGGGACTTCCAGATCCAGACTGACAAAATGGTAATGGCGAACCAACCAGACATTGTGGTGGTAGATAAAGAGCAGAGGAAAGCCGTAGTGGTGGATGTGGCAATACCAAGCGATGGCAACATCAGGAAAAAGGAACATGAGAAACTAGAGAAATACCAAGGGCTCAGAGAAGAACTGGAGAAGGCTTGGAAGGTGAAGGCCACAGTGGTGCCTGTGGTGATCGGAGCACTAGGGGCTGTGACCCCCAAACTGGAGGAGTGGCTACGACAGATCCCTGGAAAAACATCCGAAATCTCAGTCCAGAAAAGTGCAGTCCTAGGAACAGCAAGGATACTGCGCAGAACCCTCAAGCTCCCTGGCCTCTGGTAGAGGACCCGAGCTTGGAAAGTGGATGAGACCACCCGCGGAGGGTGAGAATAGAGTGTGTGTGTGTATATATATATATATATATATATATATATATATATATAAATAAAGATCCTTCACCTTAAGGGAAGGCTTTAATACTGTGGTACTGTCGGTTCGGTCCACTCAGTAAAACAAAGTGGTTGATTTCAGCTTCCTACCTTGTTTTGTGTCCGTATAGCTGGTGACATCCTGATCCAGATTCTGCAGCGTTTCAAGGATTTGACCAGAAACGTCAGGCCTGCATTGAAATTAGATTCTCTGTCTTCAAGCACTCATTCTCGGAGTATTGATGGCAAAAGCGACAGAACCATAAAACTCGTATCTTCAGGATAAATTACCATATTTATGGCTTTTTCCAATGCATTCTCTTGTGCATTGGAGTGTGATGATGGTTTGAAGGAGTCTGGTCAATGATTTTCATGAGGGCTGAGCACGGTGAAGAGTTCTGCTGTTATTGCTGTGGGACAATCCCACATCGGCTGCCATTGTGGCCAGTTGCTCCTCAGAACAGCTGATTCGCAGCAGACTAATGCATTTACAACCAGCACCATCAGTCGTGGATCCTGGCTATTTCTTGCTTACTGAATATTTCATGAATTCCTGGTTTATGTATGCAACTGCAGTTATCGCCCACACACACACTACAGGAATGCACAGCAAGACGCTCACTACTTACTGACTATGGACCAAAAGCTTTGTCTCTCAGCTGTTCAGTCCATTCCATGGATCTGGATCACAACCCTGCCAGAAGAAACATAAAGGGTTTAGATTCCAAAGATACCAGACATGGACCCAATCAGTCTGTGGGGAAAGACAATATCTTTCATCCAGGACTCCGGACACTGTGAGAATGTCATTAAATAAAAGTCTGTTCCTTTGACATTCATTAGGGTTCCAGCGCCGGCGACTGATCCCAGCTCCCCTCCCTGACACCTCCTCTCTGGGCAGAAGTAAAGAGGGTCAGTGGTTGGACCTGAAGGAGCCCTTCGAGATAAAGGTGTATGAGATAGATGATGTGGAGCGTCTGCAGCAGAGGCAGGAGGCAGCACTGGGTTCTGAGGTGAGTCACACGTTCAGGTCAGGATCGGTTCATGGCAGAACAGCCGAGTGATGCTGTCCAAGTGTGAAGGCACCTACTGAGCTGAGTGCTTCAGAGGTCATCCTCATCTTTCCTGCACCCTATCAGCAAGGCCTAAGTGGTTTAGATGTGAGCGAAGGCTGCATCAACGGCTGATTAACCATCAGAGCTTCATTCATGTGGACAAACAGATTCACTTTGCTCTTTCCTGTCTTCTTTTAGCAGCAGTTTCATGATGTTGAGAAGGTGAGTTTCACACCAAACACTCCTCTTTTCATTATATGTACTGTAAATTTAGAAACAGGCTGAGTGGTCGCCCCATCTACTGCTGGTGGGTCAGCCCAGCTGAGTCGAAGCAGTATGGCGATGGTCATCTTTTTTTTTTTTTTTGCTTGCTTTGTTTCTGCTCTTTGGGACTTCACTGTGTCCATCTTTGTGGTCTTTGTCTTTATCAGCTTTTGTTACAGAAACGGGGCAAACTAAACGCGAAGTGCTCTCAACATGAGCAGGCAAACTGTTGCTAAGGCCAACAAACAAGACAAGTGTGGAGGACCCAAATGCGACAACCCAGAGACAGGACTGACATTAAGCTGTTTAATAAATGAACAAATAAACACAAACTGCGCTGCACATGCAGGATTGTCAATAACCAGTAAAAGCAAAACTAACACACATAGATAACTAGATAACTAAAGATCAGTCCAGAGCAAGGGAATAAATCAACCATAATCAGAACAGTAAACATGCAACCAACAAAACATGAGACACAGAACAAACAAACCTTGACAGAGGACACACAGTAGTCATGGTAACAGGACGCAATGGTCCAACAAACAACCGGACACAAACTAGGACGTAAATACTAAACCAAAAAACACAGGTGAACACTATTTGCACACAGGAACTGAAACAAGAAGTCACATGACCAAACCAAGAACACGACCCAAAAACAAAGCTCCTCCAGCAGGTCGGAGGCCTAAATCACAACAGCTTCACTTCCTGAGAACTGCGTTTGTTTTATTTCGCCTGTTTGGATTGAAATCTAGTGCAGTCCAAAGCTGTTGTTATTGTAGCTGTTGCTCCTCGGCGGTTCCTCCCTAAACCCAGCGGCCCTCCTCTGACCCGTGTCTGTTTGGTCCCCAGGGACTCCTCTACTTTAACACCCGGTTGCGGATGCTGGAGAGGCGGCAGCAGCGCATCACAGAGCTGAAGCGCAAACACGAGAGGCTGCAGGTGGAGCTGGAGGAGGCCAAGCACCAGCTGATGCTCCACCCGAGCCAGTGGAGCAGAGAGTGTGAGTACACGATGGCCAGCGGCTCGGCTCAGCACACAGAGCCCGTTCGCCCTCACAGTCCGAAGTGGCCTTGGAGAAGGCGCCTTTTTACTCCATTCCGGGTTTTACTTTTCCCGCTGTCACTGACGTTGACTCCGCTCCGGTAATTCTCGCGAGCAGTCAGTTAGACACGCCCACTCGCTGCAGTCGCCGGAGCTTCTCTAACGAAATATTCCAATCTTTAAAAGTTCCCGTGTCTAATCAAGTGTTTTGGACGTGTATGTCGCATAGCAAGTAAAGTAGTAGCAGTAATAATGAAATTGCACGTAATTGCCTTCATTCAATAGGAGGCTGAGGGCGAGTCAGAGAGTAAGGGATCATCAGGCAGTTACAAGTAAGTGGATGATGGACACCTTAAATAGAAAAATGAAATAGAAAGGTTAAATAGAAATTTGAGGTTAGGAAAATCAGTTCAGTTACTCAAAAATCACCAACACAAACAGTGTCAGATGTGAAAACAAATATGGGTCAAACACATGCAGCGAAACCACCAGCGCCACGGCAACAGAAGAGAATCATCCATGACTTAGTCTGACTGTGACCTATGTTTGATTCCTGGATTTCCTCTCTGATCGTGGCCTTGATCCCTGTTGACACCTTCCTGTTCCTGTTCTGTCTCCAGTCGATGTAGACCAGGACCTGGACCGGGAGTCCCAGGAATACCTAGAGGCTCTGGCTCAGACCACAGCAGACCTGGAGTCCTGCGTCAACCTCTGCAAGTCACGCGTCATGATGGAGACCTGCTTCGACATTGTGGTAACAAGGGCCACCGTGATGCAGGACAGGGAGGTCTGAGAGGAGAGACGGGCTCAGAATCCTCTGTGGTTTACCATAGACCCCGCTAGAGTCAGACCTGTGGGTCCTGTGGCTTCTCTGTATGAAGTAGATTCATTAGAAACAACCTGAGCAGCATCTCCAGGACCTCGTCCTGGTTTCCATCAGCTGCTGAGACAAGAGGGATAAACCTTCAGAGGCCAGAATAGCTTTAATGGCTGTTCCCAGATCTGACACCCGATGAAACACTGATATCATTAGCACAGTGGACAAGGCATCATCATCTGACAAAAGACAGAAACAGCTGGGTTAACCCCAATTAACCCTGACGCCAACTGAATCCTTCTGATTTTGTTTTTTATCGGTGTTGATTATAGAACAAGCTGATGAGAAGAGCAATAAAACCTGAGTCCGGAACCTCAGATCACTGGACTGGCTCTTTACAAGGACCAGATCAGGTTTTGTGTTTCAGAAGGTGTCAGTGTTCAACAGTTCAAGACCCTAAATGTTGCTCAGAACCAGAACTCCCAGGCTACAGAACCACAGTCGTGGGCAATGTGCTTTGTTTAGATGAGACCCAATTGATGTATTAGTTTTATGTAACGTATGAAACCAACTTTGAGCTTCAGCCGAGGTTCAATTTCTGCATGAACAGTTCTGTTGATGTTTTAAGCTTGTGTTTGTTCTGTTCATTTTTCTACTCATTTTTCTAACAAAGAAAAATAAAGAGAAGAGTCACATCTTTGCTTTACTAATTGTGTTGTTAATGTTTCAGCAGCTGCGTTAAACAACATTTTACTCTACTTTTACATTCTGTGGTTCCATGGACATTTTGTTCGTTCTGCCTCTAAAGTTTGTCCAGGTCAGCTTCAGGTGAATTCTGGTTTGTAGAGAACATCCATCTCTGCTGGTGTCTGATGTCAGTGCGATAGATAGAAACGTTTCAGCCTGTTGCCTCAAGAAAACACATATGAGCTGAATCAGCCTTCACTGTTTGACAACCAGCAGGAACCAGTTCAAAAACATCTGATCTACTGGACACAAGTTCCTCTGCCCTTTGGTCTTTGGACTGTAAGCACTGAATTATGAGGTTGTTTGTTTCTGACTCACTGCCAAAAGTTACCATGGACACTGTGAAGGAGGGAAGGATGCTCAGCAAAATAGCTGCGACTTTAACCTTAACTGAATAAAGTATGGTTCCAAACAGACAAAAAAGAAGAGGAGAGACGAGGCCAGGCAGCAAATGTAAGAAACGACTGCAGCACGAGAAGGAGGCCGACACCAGAGTCCCATTCTGGGTCAGAGAGGACAAAACTCTGCTGCTGTCTGAGTGTTTTACAGGATTAGTTTTGTTAATGTTTAACTTTAGATTCACTCCAAAGTCCAGATTTAGACTCTGTGCTTCACTCATTCACTCTGTGATGTTGGCTTGTTGTCGTTTCCAGTGAACATCAGCAGCCAGTTCCGATCTAGAGGCTTCATCTATGTAACAAGGTGTGAGTCAATGCTGTACCTTCAGCCAAGACCCAGCGAGCTCAAACCACCTGTAACGACTGCAATGAAAAATCAGACATCAGAAAATCTGCATCATGTTAGTTTTTTATAAAACAAACAGTTGACTGAGTCGATAGTTGCTCGTCCATTTATGCTGTTAGCCAGTGAAAACCGTGTAGAACGCCTGTAACACATTAACAGCTGGAAGTCAGTGACCTGGACTCTGGGCAAACAAGCAGCCTGTGACCTTTGACCTGCAGAGAAACATCCCAGCGAGGCTCCAGGTTCCAGCAGATACTTCGTCCTCGTCTGTTCAGAGCGCAGATGGCAGCCGAGCCGGACTTCCTGCAGCTCAACGACCTGGCCTGCGAGTCGGTAGGAGGGAAGGTGAGTCCACGAAGCAGCCAGGAGTTAAAACACAACTCAACAGAAGCTCCAAGGACACGGCTTCGCTTTGTCCTGGTGTCCTGCAGGTGATTTTTGCTACGGATGAGTGGTTTGCTCCAGCTGCAAACCTGCTGAAGGTACGACATTAGCACTGAAGCTCTTGAAGAAGAGGCCGTGGACCCAGTGACAGTGTGACAGCATGTTGTGGCTCCTCCTTCCTGATGACAATATCCCCAACAGAGGCCAGCGCCACAGTTCATCGCCTCTGCCTTCACCGAGTTTGGGAAATGGATGGATGGCTGGGAGACGAGGAGGAAGAGGACAGCTGGTGAGTGGACGGCTGATCTGAGGTCTGCCTCTGCGTCAGCTGAGGGTGCCGGTCTCGCATCAACCATACATACAAATGGTCGGGTCAGGTGTCCGGCCCAGAAGCAGCCTCTTTATTTACCTACTGCTTAGTAGACAGCTATAACTGTGTTGGCAGTCAAATTGTAGTTGTCAGGTCTTTAATAGTTTCTACTAAATGGTTGTTTTTAGCCAGTCACGTCCAGGAATTCACGTCACCTGTCACAGTTATTGTATACATCAGAACTAAAATGCCCAGAGCCAACTTGGTGTCACTCGATCACTGTGATGAGTGGTTCTGAGCCTCAGTGGTTCTGAGCCTCAGTGGTTCTGGGCCTCAGTGGCTCAGCCCAGTTGGTTCTGAGCCTCAGTGGTTCTGGGCCTCAGTGGTTCTGAGCCTCAGTGGTTCTGGGCTTCAGTGGTTTAGCCCAGCTGGTTCTGAGCCTCAGTGGTTCTGGGCCTCAGTAGTCAATGCTTCTGGTTCTGTGGATCACAGTGAACAAGTCTGTGTGTACATTGTAAAATGCCTTGAGACCTTGTTGTGATTTGGCGCTATATAAATGAAATTGAATTGAATTGAATTGTGTTGAAGGTCATGACTGGTGCATCATTGAGTTGGGTGTTCCGGGCCAGATTTATGGCATCGACCTGGACACGTCCTTCTTTACCGGGAATCACGCACCATTCGCTTCCATCCAGGCCGCTTGTCTTGGTACCAGCTGAGCTTCCTTCACATTTGAGTAAAGGACGATGAAGCCAAGCTCTGATATGAAGAGTGTTTCTGTCTGTCACCAGAACATCCACCCGCCTTCACTCTGGAAGGAGACAGAACCGGCATGGCCGCCTCAGACGCTCAGCTGGCTGCCATCACCAAGGTAACTTGACCTTGATGGGACAGTGGTGATAAATGACAGCTGAGTGATGGCTTGATTGACAGCTGGTCTCAGAGGCGTGGCCAGAGCTGGTGGGTGTGTCTCAGCTGAGCCCTGGATACTCTAACTGCTGCCACAACCACTTCAAGGTGAACTTCCAGCAAAGAGTCACCCACCTGCGCCTCAACATGTACCCAGGTACACACACACACACACACACGCACAGACACACACACACACACACACACACACACACACACACACACACACACACACACACACACACACACACACACACACACACACACACACACACACAGTGATCTGTTACATCATCAGATGGAGGGTTAGCTAGGCTGCGAGTGTACGGCGTCGGGCAGAGAGACTGGTCGTCTGTCCCTCCCACCCAGGACGTGGACCTGGTCGCTCTGACCAATGGCGGAGTGTGTCTCGGCTACAGCGACGCCCACTTTGGACATCCACGCAACATGATTGGTAGAAAAACCCTCTGTTACCTGTGCACAGAATAACCGATAACTGTTTGTTTGGGAAATGAGCTCCTCCTGGGTCTGTGCTGCTGCCTGTGTTTGCAGGTCCAGGTCGCGCTGACAACATGGCTGACGGATGGGAAACCGCCCGAAGACTGGACAGACCCCAGATACTTGAGGTTCTCTCTGATAATGACCCAAGCGCATTGCTGCTGTTTGGCCTCAGGCGGTTAACGTGTCCCTGCTCTGGTCCTGCAGGTGGACCAGCGGGGGATCCTTCAGGTCCCGGGCTGGGAGTGGGCCGTGTTTCGTCTCGGTCACCACGGCATCATCAGCAGCGTTGAGGTCGACACCAACCACTTTAAAGGTCAACTGGTTGGTATGAGTGAACGCAATGTGAGAACTGAACTGAAAACAGGCTCACCTTTCCTCACAGGCAACTTCCCGGACTCCTGCAGGATCGAGGCCTGCACCTTGACCCCAGAGGAGGAAGCTCAGTGCATCAGAACCAAGTGGATTTCTGGAAACTGGCAGCTCCTTCTTCCGCCTCAGAAAGTAGGTTGAACCGGTTGAACTCCTGAAGTGCTTCTCATGAGCTGAATAACCGGTTCCTTTGCGTTCTGCAGCTTCGTCCTCACCACAGGCATCACTACAGCCAGACGGTTCTGGCTCTGAGCCGACCCGTCAGTCACGTCCGTGTCATCATCGCCCCGGATGGAGGAATCAGTCGGCTCCGGCTGTGGGGTCGCCCAACAGCAGCTCCGACCCAGCAGAACAGACCAGCGTCCAAACTATGAGACTCACGTCCGAGTGGCTGTGAATAAATGACCAAAAACAATGGCATCACTTCCTGTGTCCGTAAATGTTTATTGTGTGACTGACCCTGAACGCACCACACTTGCGTTTCGCTCATTTAGAGCCCCATGCAGCTGTTGACCGGCTGGAGAAGAAGATCGATGGCATCTCCGCATTTGTCTCAGAAGTCAGTGATACAAAATCTAGTCATGGATTTCTGTGATGTGTGTGTGTGTGTGTGTGTGTGTTCTCTGATCCGTTTGGAATCCAGACACACATGGACAAGAAGACTCTCTGAGACCCAGATGGTCTGCGTTTTCTATTTGAACACAACCTAATACAAAAGGAAGTTGGAGCTGCCCTTTGACCTTGCCTGTGTGAATTCAACGCTCTGTGCGTCAGCCAACGTCCTGCCGACACTGACCTAAACATGATGCTGATGCATCCGACTCGTCTGATCCAGTTAAAGTTCATAGTTAATCGCCGTCCATCAGTCAGAGATGAGGAGCGATCAAAGCTTCACCTGCTGAGGTGGATGTGATCAACGGTCCATCAGCTCCGCTCTGATGTCTCCCAGCAGGGGGCAGCAGAGACCCACTGCTGCTCCTCAGGAGCCACAGACGCCTCTGCTCAGATTGTTGGAGGATCTTGCTTCGTTGAGCAGACAGAGCAGCAGCCACATCAAGAGCAGATCCAAATCCTGGCCAGTGTTGGACAGGGCTGTTGAACTCTTCCTTCAGCTGCTGCAGAGAGAGCAGTCTGTCCAGTGGACCTGACCTGGACTAACAGAACCCACTCTGAGCCCTGAGCTGCTCAAGAACATAAAACCATAAAACATCTTGTGTGTTATGGAGGGAACACAAATGATGGAAGCTTTGAAGGAACCAGCCCTTTCAGTTACAGGTCGTGGTGAGTCACTGGCCACCGGACCAGACCCAGGCTGAGTCAACAGAAGGTGGAGACTCCCTGGGCCCAAGGAAGCATGAGGGGCTCCACAGAAAGCTGTCTGCTGTGTGTGTTACGGTCTGTCATCATCACTATGCCAGACACGCTCCCACCTCCTCGGCTCCGTCACACTCCACTCGTCCCGAGCTGCAGTGCAGAGGGAGAGGAGAGCGAGCCGGAGTCAGCACAGATCGACATGTTAGTAGTGTATCGATCCAACAGGAGCATGATGTGGGGGAGAAGCGGCTGCTCACGTCTCTCCATCAGTTTACGGCTGCTACAGTGACATAAAAGCATAATAACCCACAGCTCCCAGTGAGCCCAGGAAGACACCGATCCAGACTGGTACTGTGAGAACCAGCCAAAAGCGACCCGAGAGCCGCCACAGCCACACAAATCCCAATACATACAACGTGAGTCACGAGCAAAGTAGCGGGGTCAAAGGTCGGAGCCCCAGACGACACACAACTGTTCCATCTGCCGTGCGTTGGAAACCAACATTGGAGGAAGTGTTTGTCTTTCAGAGCCTAAACAGCAGGTAGCGACTGGTGAGTTGAAGCATGGTGAGCTGCTGCTGGGAGCGAAGCCTCAATTTGCATTAACCAGTCGACTCACAGCAGCAGGAAACTGTGACCCAAAGGCTAAGCAATACGCGACCCTTCACAGCAGGTCCAATACCTCGGCCCTGGACCCAGTCACACGCGCAACCACACTGAGGATTCGTGGGCTCAGATGTTTACAGCTTCAGTGCCCAGTTGCTCCCTGAGCGACACCCTGTAATTTAAAACCCACCAGAGAATATGTGGCTCATAGCTGGTTACACAGGGTCCGTCTACACCGCAGCCAGAACCAGCTGAGAGACACGAGCCCAAAAGCCAGCGAAGCCTCTGGTATTGGAACGGACCGGCCCACACACACACACACAAGCTCATTCCATCTTCAGGCGACTTCCACAGTGGCCTTGACCTGATGTCTGCCACTCGTTGACCTTTGACCCCACAGCACTGCGAAGCTCATGGTAAAAACAAACAGAAATGTGATCTGAGTGGAAGAAGCAGGAAGCTGCTGGTTGATGATTACGTCAGGAACATGGTGTGTGTCACGGTCTCCTCAGACCGTGAAGGTTTCCTCCAGCTCTTCCATTTGTGCTGCTCATGTGGACATGGCTGGTTCCATAAACTTTGTGAGAGAACTTTGATTTTCCAAGCTTTGTTCTAACTTTGACTCTGTGATCATGATGCAGAATAAAGATGAAGCGATGATTAAATGTTTCCTACTCTGAGCATCGCTGTGGTGCTGGAAGTTCTGGGAGCGTCAGAAAGTAACCTGCTGGTGAACCCTCCGAACTCGGGGCCCAGCAGGGGGTCCGCTCCCATCCCAGTGGCCTGTGGATGCAGAGCGTTTGAAGCTGCTAAATGTCAGATCCGCTAACGAGACTTCATTACAGATCCCGATAAAATGGATTCAAGGGTTCTTCTGTGGTGAATGAAGCAGCTGAGTCGAGCAGACCCACATCTTTTCACATGCTCTGGTTGTGTTGACAGAACCAGAACCAAATATATTTATGTAGCACAGACACTGAGTGAATAACGGCTGCGTTTAGCAGCACGAAACCATCCAACAAACGGCCTGAGCGTCAGATCTGAGAACCTTTGTGTACATCAGATAAAGGTTCTAAGAGCAGAGGTTGAGCACCTTCTGTGGTTCTGATCCAGAAAATAATCAGTTCTCTGCAGAAGTCAGCGTTCCAATCTCCTAGGTTCTGTGCAGAACTGCTGTGATTGACCCAGTTGTCACCTGCCACCCTGGTTCTGCCACTGTTTGGGGCCTGAACCGGCGCCTGATGCTGGTTGGATCAGAACAGAACCAACAGTGAGAGCAGCAAGTAGCTGCAGACCTTAATCTGTGTTTCTGGGCTGTGCTACAGCATCGACCCGGGCGATGTGTCAGATGCTCTGACGAAGAGTCTGATGTGAAATCAGCCTGGTCTTTCTCATGGTAATCTGGGCTTTGTGAGCTCGGCCGTGTCGTGGTGCTGGTCAGCAGCTGGCTCCTTTCTGATGAATCGCTTCTCTTTACCACATAATTGGGTTAAAGGGCCCGGGACCCGCGGGCCCCTCAACCCGACCCTGCTGCTGCTGACGATTTCACGGCTGACACATACGAGGTTCCACTGAGCTGCAGCTGAGCTCGCTCTGATTCATCAGGGCCGTGAATCCGTCATCACGTTCTCGTCCTGGTTCTCTCTTCACTTCATCCATCAGTAACTGTTTCTTGTTCTGAGACCTCGTAGAAAGCTCTAAGTGGCTTTTATGTTGGATCTAAAGCAAATGTGTTGTTGTTTGAAGAATCATTCTGAAGCTGGAGCTGGTCCTGGTGGTGTCAGTCCCACTAATAGCTACTATTGAAAACGGTGACCTTCGACCCCACATAGTGGCCCTTCTCACAGCAGATGGGGCCCCTCTGCCACTCGACATGGAGGAGTGGGGGAGGGGGCTGGAGGAGAGGAAAGTAGGGCAGGAAAGGAAAGGAGAGAAGGAAGGAGGTGATGAAGAAGGGCTGTGAGCTCAGAAACCCAATGATGACATCATCATCATCATCACTCTGAGCCTGATCCTCTGAGCCAGTGGTCTGCTCCTGAACCAGACTAAAAAATGTGTGTGTGTGTGTGTGTGTGTGTGTGTGTGTGTGTGTGTGTGTGTGTGTGTGTGTGTGTGTGTTTATAGCTGGCTTTGTTTTTTTATCTCACTGTTTCATGGTTTGTGTTTGGTTTGTGTTCAAAAGTAATTTTTAGTGACTTTTTTTAGTGACTAAGACTTTTAGTGAAAACCCAGATAAATCACAAGAACCTTCACCCACCCCACCTCTTTCTCTCTCCCTCAACCATCTGCCACAGCTGTTGCTCGCCCCAACCGTCACTCTAATTGACAATGAACCCAAAGGCGCGGTGATAATTACAGTTGGCCGCTTGGCAACTTTTTCGAGTCTCAATTGGTCCTTTTCAGGATTCATCAGGCCCCATCTGCCGGGCCCAGTCTGGCATCTGCCTCCTGCCCCTCCCCCGTCGGCCTGCTGGGCTTTTTGTGTTGGTGCTTATTAGCAATCAGAGGTGAAGCGTCCTGGGGCAGAAAGGCTCAGTGTTTGTTCAGAGAAAGTCAGACACTCGGAGCTTCTCTCATTTCCTTTTGTTCTGTCCGGTTTAGTCCATCTGTCAGCTCCACTTTTTTCTACTTTATTCTATTTTGGTACCAAATGATTTAGATGATTGTGTTTAAATCAGCCTTTAACACTGGGCTGATGACAAGTAAAGTGTTCACACACAAACACCTGCTTTTACCAGAACCTTGTTCTCCAGTAAAGTTCTGTGTGATGCTGCTGTGACTGCTGGACAGAGTAGCACCTTCAGCCACAGGCTGATCAGAATTAGGTTCTCCACAGAACACCACCGGAGAACCTTCCTACCGGTGCCATCAGCCTGTACAACTCCTCCTCTGTCTGTGAGGGTTGGTCTTCATCCATGCAATACCTTGTATATAAAGATTTAGCTAGTAATTAGATGTAATTAGACAACAGTAATTAGACTATATGTGAGTGTGAGTAGATTTGTTAGCATTCTATTTTTAATCTCCCTATGTTCTTGTGTGTACCTCCATCTGTGACAGTGATCAAAGTGTGCAAAATAATTTACCTCTGGGATTAATAAAGTTTTTTTTATCTTGAATCTTGAATCTGTCTCTGTTTAGTTTGATCCACAAACCTGTGGCCGAGCACGAATGTGGTCCAGCGTGTCCTCGGCCCGTGAGGAACATGTTCAATGATTCCAGACTTTAGAACAGAGCTACTGTTTCACATCCACACATGATTTACTCGGTTCAGATCTGTCAGGTTACCATGGAGACAGCACACTTCTGATAGCTGATTGTGGTTCTGCTCCAGCTTCAGGTCTGGACCTGGCTCCCTCTCTCGCCTCTTTGGTTTCTCTGTAGGCAGTACTGAGCTGGGTCTCATCTGACATTTGTCCTCCAGCTCATCACATCTGTGGGATGTTAGTGCTTCAGCCGGATGCTCCCTGTTCGGCTGGAGCTGATCTGGAGTCAGTTACAGCTCATTACCATGCAGCTGTTCTGGATGTAAATGCACCCCCCCCTCAGACCAGTACATACACATGGTAAATAAGGTCGGGGGTTGGAGGAGTCCGCTGAACACAACAATGGCCAGAGAAGGCAGTAAACAAAGAGGTTCTGGAGTCACAGGCTGTTACACAGAGCAACAATATCAGATTTAAGTTTTAAAGCTTTGCTGTCCTGTTTGTTCAGACTCGGGACTAAAACCTCCTGAGAAAAATGATGTTTTGGCTTGAAAATTGTAAAATGACCATCTGAACCAGCCCGTGACCAACACAGGAACCTTCAGATCCTGCTTATGAAAAACCTTATTTTAAAACCATATTTATTGTGTTTCTTGGTGCATTTGGTTGTAAAGCGATAAACAGACTGGACTCAGCACAGCTCAGTCTCGGTCCAGTTTTCACATAATTGATTGGTAATAACATTTCCTGCAGCAGCAGCTCGACCTTTGACCTCTCACGCATTCCAGAGTAGCGGCTCATCTGTGTGAATGGATGATACACACACACACACACACACACACACACACACACACACACACACACACACACACACACACACACACACACACACACACACACACACTGCTCCTCGTCAACTTAAAATGTGTGCAGAAGAAAAGATGATGTATTTGTTCATAGAGCTGAAGGAACAGAATCCTGGAACCATGTGAGTCCATACATCCATCTTTTACCGCCTGGTCCCCGTAGGGGTCGCGGGGAAGGGGGAGTGCTGGAACTTATTCCAACTACCTCAGGGCGAGAGGCAGGTTTTACGTCCAGGGACAGGTCGCCAGTCCATCGCAGGCCAACATCTGAGTCTCAGACGACAAATATAAGAGAAACAGTGCAGATAAAACTGCAACAGCTCCAGCGCCCAGTGAAGCGAAACTGGACCAGGAGCCAGAACTTTTAGGAAGCAGTGGCCACAGCATCAATGTGGATTAACGAGTCCTTATGTTTGTGTTCACTTGGTTGTATATGATCATGACCCCCAGACAGTGGGTTTTCACATGTAAACGTCTCCTGACTCCAGCTCAGCCCTTTGTTTTGGAGCCAGAGGTGTCGGACTCACCGACGACTCACCTCATCCATTTCAATGGTAACGATGGTTAAGGTGTGGTTATGCTCTGGGGCGCTTGCAGCTCACTACGTGCAACTGAACAGAATTGACGAAAACTGGTTATATCAGTTTTTACCTGAACCACGAGTAAAACATTTTGTCCAAACAAAAATGGGCCTGAAAGAGCAATTCAGGCTGATGTGTGATGGGTCCGAGTTCAAGACGAGGCTCTGGGCTGAGATGACGTCCTTTATCAGCTTCTCTCGCATCAGCTATTGACCCAATAAGCGCAGTAGCAGCTTTGCTTTGCAACATGAACCATGTTTGCTCCTCATAATGATGATGGTGTGTTTTGCGTTGAGTGCAATGAGACAACTTCTTTGTGATGTTTTGACCAACAATCAGTGATAATATCTGCTGTTGTTAAATGCAGAAGAGAAAACAACAACAAAACAGGCGAAAATAGCCTGAAATCGCTGCAGAACCATAAACAGTATGAGCCTGTTTGCTGCTTTGGCCTCAGCACGAACTCAGTTACTCAGAATCCCTCTGGGAGTTGCCGTCTTTTCTCAACAGTTTAACAGTTCAAGCTCAGAGAATGAGTGTGTGGACGTGTCTGCCCTGATCTATCCAGTGATTTTAAGGCCATAAACTCCAATAAAACGGCGATAAACATTGATCACTTTCCCCCCAGACGTTTACGTCAATGTAGCAGGAGCAGACTTCCGCCAGTGGGCGTGCGCGTGAGCAAGCCGGGATACGGGATTGGCTTAGAAAGCAGCAAAGGCGGGAAGGTTTTGTAAACGAAGCGCTTTGATTGGTTGAGGGCGGTAACGTCGCGCGTATTCTCAGCATCTTAAGAAGACGCCGGTTTGAGGTGGGAGCAGATAGTGATGCTGCCGAGCTGAGGCGGAATTCCACTAAGAAGGGAACCGAGAGCCCAGAACCCAAAGCATGGTTCAGCACACACAGCGCGCTGGGTCCCGCCAGGCCACTCAGCCGGTTGGCAGGGAGCTGCTGGCGGCACCAGCCTGCATCCCGGTGCCACCGAAGCCGGACTGGTGTAAGACGGCGTCGGGCCACATCAAGCGGCCCATGAACGCGTTCATGGTGTGGTCCAAAGTGGAGCGAAGGAAGATCATGGAGCAGGCGCCGGATATGCACAATGCCGAGATCTCCAAACGGCTCGGGAAACGCTGGAAGCTGCTGAAGGAAGCAGAGAAGATCCCGTTTATCCGGGAGGCGGAGCGGCTCCGGCTCCAGCACATGGCCGACTACCCGGACTACAAGTACCGGCCCAAGAAGAAGCCCAAGACGGACGGCTGCGCGCTCCCCCCGGGGAAGACGCAGCCGCAGTCCCCGGATAAAAGCAGCGACAGAGCCGCCAGTAAAAGCTCCAGGAAACTCTCCAAGTTGAAGCCCAACAGAGCGGTGCCGGGTCCGGGCAGACCCAGCAGCCAGCAACCGGACCTCCGGTACCGGTACCTGTTGACTGCCAGCAACGGGACGGGACCGAGCTTTACCGACGATGAGGAGGAGGACGACGACGATGAAGACGAGTCTGAGGAGGAAACGGACCCGAAAGCGGAGGCTTCTGCCGAACCGGAGGGCACCGATGTGTGTGCGTCCTCCACCCGGCTGTTCTACAGCTTCAAGAACATCACCCGCCAGGGAAGCGGCCCGTCCTCCAGCGCCTCCCTGTCCCCAGCGCCCTCGTCCCGGTCCGGCTCCACCTCGTCCTGCTGCGGGGACGACCCGGACGACCTGCCCGCGGACGGCAACGACTTCACGCTGAGCCTCGTGACCGGGTTCCACTCCTCGTCCGAGCCGTGGAACCCGTCCTCCAGCTCCGCCCCGGCGAACCTGAGCCTGTCACTGGTGGACAAAGACCTGGACTCGTGCAGCGAGGGTAGCCTCGGTTCCCACTTCGAGTTCCCGGATTACTGCACCCCGGAGCTCAGCCAGATGATCGCGGGGGACTGGCTGCAGGCGAACCTCACGGACCTGGTGTTCACCTGCTGACGCCGGTTCTGGACCAGAGGGCCAGAGACCGGGCTGAATGAAGGGAAAGCACCGAACTATGCATTCCCCATCCGGACCCATGTTGACTTTTATGAACAGTAGTGTCAGGGTCAAATCTTTATTGTTGTTGCTTCCAGCCGGACAGTTACATGACTTGCTCTTTTTGTTTTGAGTTTGGGTTTTCAGGCTCCCTCTGGGTTCAAACCGAACCTTCCACAGATATGGCAGGAAACAGTTTTGATATGACGTAAGCAGACATACCTCATCTTTCTAAAAAGTAAAAGACTATTTTGAGCTTATTTTTGTACAGTCAGGGTTTTCAGGCACTTCGGTTCCGACTGTCACTGAGCCTGCACACGGGGGGTTCACGGTACCAGATGCAGTTTTGTTGTGTAACTAGTTCACGAGAGACTGGATTTTGTGTTTCTATTGCTTTTGTTTCTCGTTATTTTTGTGCAATATAAAGAAAAGAAGAGAAAGGACCGGACTGGTCCGATTTCTGTAGCAGGAGGAGAAACTGCTCCCAAGTGTGTCTGTCAATACACAAATAAATCAGCTGGAACTGAGACGAACCTGCTGTATGGTTACTGATGTTATTGGGTCTTGATGGTTCCACCGAGGCACCAGAACAACTGGTTGTAAACTGAGCTCTGGGTCCATTTAAGGTTGCCTGGTCTTCATCAGTATTTATTCAAAAATGAAACCCTGGATTAGATCAATTAGGACCTATCCTTGCAAAAAAGAATAAACTAGACTCTGTGTAATGTTTAAATAAAGCACTTGAAAGTCATGTAAGGTTTTAAGCTAATAGTTTTTATTGTCATTTTTAACGTATTCCAGGAATCCTTGAAGGTTCCAGGTTTCCTTGTGATTATGCAGGTGAAAAGCTATTGGGTAATTTCTACCCATCCAGAGCAGATCAGGTGTAAATAGAGACAGGATGTGGACGCTGGGGTTTAAAAAAGGTTTTGAATCGGTCTGAGTCCTTGGAGACTCTGGACTTTCCATGAACTTGAATAATTCCACAAGGCCTTGGCTCTAAATAAAGCTTTGGAGTCATAGAAGCTTTAGTGTGAGGAGTTGTGACGTTTTAATTCAAGACCAGGAAATCTAGTTTGTGTGTTCCAGTATCATTGATGATCATTAAAAGCTGCTGGAGTGGGTGTCTGCTGTGTCACAGCTGTGATTACTGTGATCTGGGTTTAATGCATCCGGCTCCTCATAAATGACTGGGATCAGAACTCAGGTAGAGGCGAAGCCGTGAACATCAGAGGGTCGGTGAATGCCACGAGGTCCAGGGACAGTAGACATAATGGAGTCAGGTTATTTACCATCAGCTGGTTTTCTTGATGACATCGTCTTTGGTTTCACCCATCACCTGACTAGCAACAGCTTGATTTTCTTTGCTTCTGTCCCAGTTTCTAACCTTTGATTATTTATGTTTTATGGGTAAAAGCAGGAGAAGCTGGAAATGTTTGTTTGACTTCCTGCAGCCGTTTGTCATGTTCCTTGTGTTCCAGGTAAAACACAGAGTTGTATGATTTGATGATGAGGAATGAACTTTGGCTGGAGGGACTCCATCATTTGTGTTTATGTTACCCACAATGCAATGCAGAGGCGTGATTGGAGTCTCGGGGGCTTCTGGAGGTCGCGAGGTCAGTGGGTCGGTAAATGGGAGCCCAGACAGGACCATGCTCTGTTTTCTCAAGTGCTGCAGATTATCAGGAGCCCAATCCTGAGAATAAACACAGCACAGCAAAGTAAGAGGAACCAGGAGTGTTTGGACCCAAGTCAGAATCAGGGTCAGTGAGGTTAAAGTTCCTGAAGCTGTGTATTGATCTGGACCCAGAACCTTCCATCGACTCAGGAGCGGAAATGTCGTCGTGATGTTTGTCGTGCATCTGCTGAAGGAAAGATGCTTATTTATCCTCTATTTGACAGACACTGAGATGATTAGTACAGACGATGCACTTAACACAGTTTAGCAGCAGAAGGTGAAAAAGGTTCTGACCTGCTACGATCCAGGTATAGGTCAGTATCATAATTACATCCACTCAATGACTGCTGTAAGGCTGGTTGGTCAGAGGTCAGCGAGGCCACGTCACTGCATCACCTCTCACTCATCGTGAGCTACGTTCTGACTGAGCAGGTCTCCAGGTTCTGGGTTTCTGACTCTCTGACTAAAACCAGCTTTGTGAATCAGGAAATTTCCCCAACTTCTGGATCCAGATGCTTGAATGTGTGTGCGTGTTCCGTGGGGGTTCCTGTTGGGATCCTGAGTGGCAGCTCAATATAAGCCGGAACCAGGCCGCTGGGTTCAAAGGCGGCGACCGTGACCTTGGTCTCCTGTCAGGCCTTGATGACGGAGCGTCAGCACCAGACAAAGGCTCTGTGTTGGACCGAGGTGAGATCACAGGTTTGCAGATGTGTCGCTCGGCGCCTGGGTTTCTGCCAAGAGAATGGATGTGCGGAAAGAGATGGTTCTGAGACAGAGCCGAGACAGTTTCATGTGAACACTCACATTTTAGCTCCACCAAATCAGTTCTGAGGTTTGTTTCTTTGCTGCTGATTTGTCTGTTTCAAGTGTCCTTTACAACAAGACACTGCATCTGACCACAGGACAACCGGGTCCAGATCCAGCATTTCCTCCTGCTGTGACTCACCTTCACACCTGTTGGGTGATGGAACAATGCATCATGGGTGAAACACCAAGAAGGAGCTGGTGATGTGAGAGGACACTGCAAGCCCACGAGAGACACTGGGGGTCAATGGGGAACACTGGGGGACACTGAGGGTCTCTGGGCTCCTTGCATTCATCTGATTCTCATATCAGTACAGTGATGTGTTCAGGGACAGTCAGAGCAGATACTGACCTGAGGCTCCTGCTCTCAGGTCTGAGCTAAACGCGAACCGTCAGAAAAAGATGGACGAGATGTTTCCTGTTTGTTAGAGCTCGTTACCACAGAATGAGTCTGTGTGTCGCCTCCACATTTTGATTTCATGCTAAATTTGTTTGTTTGGTTTATCAGTGGAACATTTGAGGGGTAAAAAGCAGAAACACGATGATGGACGGACGAGCTTTGTGTCAAAGAACCGCTGGGTGAGCAGGTCGCAGTGAAGCTGATAAGTACCTGCTGCTTCTCCTTCCTGAGGATGAGGATGAGGATGAGGATGATGTTCAGTGGAGAAGCTGATCTGGGTCAGGTGGTTCTGACTCACTGGTGTCCTCTCCAACCTTTTATCAGCAGCTGTGAAAACGTATCATCGCTGCTGCTAAACATTAGTTCACACTGATCTGAAGCGTGTGTGTTCCATAAAGGTCAGAGGTCAGGGTCAGGTTCTCCTCCTGTAGGATCAGATTTCTGCAGCCTCAGCTATTTTCTCCTGACAGACATTGAACACAGCTTTGTTGGAAGCATCCCACTCCTTAGCTGGTGCCGTGAATAATCGACCAACAGCTTCATTGCGTCGCCTGGAGACCGGCCTGAAAGCAGCTACTGTTGCTGGTCTTCGGCGCCACCTGCTGGATCGCGTGGTGACTGCTCAGCTGTGCAGACACGCGCTGAGCTCTTTTCTGAGGGATGAGAAGCAGACGATTTCAGCTTGGAACACACCTGGGCTCAGAGTTTGCTCTCTCTTGCTCTCTGTCCCGTGAACATCACTTCAGTGTCAGTGTGTTTAATCCAACCCTGACTGGTTTGTGGAAACAGGAGGCGATGCAGAGAATGTGGTTACTATGGTGACTCTGTTGGTGGCTAAAGGAATAGAACCGTTGTTGGGCTCCTGGTTCTGATGGTGCAGGTGAAACTGGTTCTCAGTATCAGTACTGAAGCTGTGAAGTGGTCTGAATGAACGGTGCTGGTCCGCCTTCGTACTTTGCATCTTATCGTCCTGCTGGATCAGTGCCAGCTGCAGCTCCTGGCATCGCTCTGAAACATGCAAAGCAGAATCTTGACATTCAAATGGGTTTTACTGACCAACAATTTTTCTTTACAGAGGACTCGGCTGTTTGTGGCCCACAGCACAACAGGCACACACTGTTTGTCTTCCAAATGTTGCAGCTGAGGTCATGCCAGGTCACGGGGGCTCCAGATCCAGTCCTGCACACATTTGGGCTGAGACGGGTCGGGCCAGATCAGTGGTTCTGGAGACCCAACTGTGTTTTACTTAAAACATCAAGGATTCAGAGATAGAAAATATAGAGTTTCAGCAGCAGCTGACAGATGTGAGCAGCTGATCAGCTGACTTCACAGAATCACTGACAGCTATGAGAGCCAGTGAGTGTCCAGCCGAGCCTGCAGAGGGTCCATAAGAGGCTCAGTAGGCACGATCTGGATCAGTTTGACTTTGGGCTCTGTCGGTGCCGGTGGATCAGAAATGATGGAATTGACTGTGTATGTTTGGAAATATTCACTGATGAAATATGCTACAGCTAATTCAAAATTCAGATTCTACTGTAAGGAACCATGGTGTCATCTTTGATCAAGTTCAGTTGACCAGGATCTTTTTTCTACATCATACATTAAACAAATCTCTAGAACCGCCTACTTTCACCTTAGAAATATAGCTAAAATCAGAAGCCTCCTCTCTCAGAGCGATGCAGAGAAACTGATCCATGCATTTGTTACCTCTAGGCTGGACTACTGTAACTCCTTACTCATAGGATGTCCTAACAGCTCCTTAAAAAGCCTACAGCTCATTCAAAATGCTGCAGCCAGAGGTACAGGTTGGGTACAGTAATGCGATTGGCTACTCCTTAACTCAGACACTTTAGGTATAGATTTAGGACGTAATAATGACTGCCAAGTACTGTACTAGATGGTAGTATACACCTGGAAATGTAGCTGTAGCTCTGACAACTGAAGCAGAACACCGGCCGTGAACATCGTTACAGGTGGATGCGTAGTTTGTGGGCGGAATGGCTGCAGGAGGGAAGACAGTTTCTGACGGCTCAGAGAAGTTGTTAAGAGAGAGGGTAATGCTAGGCCCCAGCCTGACACAGTGGTGCAGAAGCGTATTCTTTCTGAAACTGTCTCAGGTCCAGTTTCACACCACAGCAGTCCATCATTAAGGAGACCAGGTGGTAATGCTGTGTTCTGTAACAACTTACGATGTTAATTGGTGACCAGCTTCAGAATGCCGCACTGGTTGCTCCTGTTTGTAGCAGGAAGAACACGTTAGCTGTCCTTGTCAATGCCTTGACAATGTTTTATTATCTTGTCTGTGCATGATCTACACAACTCGAGTTTACAAGAAGTGACGCCGTTTTACCGCTGCTCGCGTTGAAAGAAAATGAGGACTGAGTAAATTGCTGCGATCTGCTTTCAATAACGTGCCAATGTCAAACCTCTGCGTTTGTCTTTGGAGCCTGGATTGAGTTTAACAAGCATCATTTTAAAAGTCTTCCCAAACACTTTGTGAAATATACAAATATAAAGAGATTCAATTCCGCTGCCACTGCCACCATTAATGCGCATGTGTGAAACATTAAGCCACAAACGAATCTGCTCTGAGGACAACGCATTAAACGTATTCAACACGTAGGAGAGAACAGCTGTTCTCCTTGGTTTGATGTTACTGCATTGTCAGATCACTGAAAGCCACGATCGCTTAAAACGTTGTGCAGAAGCAGCCAGTAGCGTTTCATCCGTAAGTCTGGTCTAGTTCTACATATATAACACCAGTTCCTGGTTTTTGTTTTGGTGTCTGTGAGCATTTCTGTATGACGTCAAACTATTTAGTGGCAACATCGAACGAGGACACAGGTTACACAGGAAAGACGTATCAAAACAATTCGTCTGTGACCAGACCGTCTACTTCATATTGCAGCACCAGAGCCATAGAATGTGAAAGCATTGTTTATAATGGACAAAATAGCTAACAATCCAGTAAATTATCTGCATAGAAACATTATAAGTCATTTTTAAGCAGGTTTTACAGCATAATGAAACTTTTCATAATAATAAGCGTAATTTGAAAAATGTTTGGGATTTCATAATTCCATGGTAAATTATTGTCTCTGGTTTATTTATATATGTATTAATTTTATAATGGCCTATTGACCAATGAGCACTTCGGAGTTCCATAGAACATTATTATTATTAAATTATTCTTACATTCACCCTTTAACTCCTGCAGCTGCAACTTCAATTCAGTTCCTTTATTCACCAGGTGAACATCACAGAAGAAACCTGGTTTTAACCTTTGACCTCTGACCGTGTTCTTCTTTCTCCCAGTCCAGTGACACGTCCAACGACCTTGAGGACAGATGAGCTGGACGCTGCTGTGCTGACACGGTGAGAACACAGCGTCTGCATGGCAACAGATGCTACAGGATCCTCCTGTGACACTGGTTTCAAAACCATTTCCAGCTCAATAAAATAAAGTTAAATAAAAAGTCAGGAAGCAGCTTTAACAGTCAACATTGATAGATTTTATTCTGTTTTTAGTCACACGATTAAAGGAGAGATTCCTCCAAACACACATTGCTTCATATCAAGTGCTTTTCAAAATCAACAAAAGCAACTGAACCTCTTACTTTAAATGTTTTTAGAGTCAAGTGAGATACAAAGATAGAATTTGATCACTTGTATTTTCCAACAATTTCAACACCAATTTCCAAGATTAGCAGCTGGAGAACCTTTAATTGTTCATGGCAGTAAATAAATAAACTGAAGTTTTAATCTGGTTTGGTTTTGGTTGTTTCCACTCGCCCTAACCCTAACCCTAACCGACACAAACATCAAGGTGCATTAGACAGAACACGATCACTGATTCACAGTTACAATAAAACGCTTCAGCCACTAGTTAACACTGTCACTTCAGGTTTTTTAACCTTCTTTTAGAATCTTTTGATTTTATTTAAGCCCACTCAGACACAAAGACGGTGCACAACTATGCCGCTCGGCTTCTCAGACACTTAAAATATCAGTGAACACCAACATGCAGCTGCTCCTACTAGAACAGTGTCACTACATCACTGAGGTCCATCAACTGACTACAGCACTAATGCACTGACGAACACACAATGACTGAAACCACCTCCGAACCTCTGCCGGGGGCGGCTCCGGGTGGACCTCAGGGCTCCCGTCGTCTTCACAGGATGCTCTCGCGTTCCTCGCCAAACGTGACGGTGTCGGAGGACACGGTGCAGATCTCCGGGGGGTCCCCGGGTTTCAGGCCCCTCTTCAGGTGAACCACACGGATGTTCTCGTTGTTCGGGCCCGGCCTGGTGGTGCCGGAGCTCGGGGACAGGATGACGTCGCTGGTGGAGGAGGAGGAGGAGCCCTCTGCAGGCTGGCGAGGGTGGTTGCCCTGCTGCATGTTGGTGTTGTTGTTGAGTGTCACGTTGCTGGGCGTGCGGTTCAGGTTGTAGGTCTTGGATGAGGGCCAGCTCTCCTCAGGGCTGCTGGCCAGCAGGCTGCACTGGTCCTCTGAGCAGATGGACATGCGGGTGACGGCTGGGTCCTGGAGGCCGCTGAGGCTGCTGGGAAGGCCGCGCTTCCTGGCCAGGCTCTCCTCATCCAGCTCGATGAGGTTTGGCCTGTCCAGCTGCGACAGATCCGCCTCCTCGTCCTGCAGCGAGTGGTTGGGCGAGCTCTCGTTGGAGCGAACGCCAGAATCGGACGAGTCCTTCTTGTCCAGCATGGCGTCGGACAGGTAGTCCTTCCCCTTCAGCGCCAGCGAGCCACCGGGCACCTTGGCCTCCGCCACCTTCTTGCCGTCTTTCAGCAGGGGAGCGTTGTCGGACTCCTCCGACTCCTCGTCGTCGCTGGTCAGTTTCTGGTAGCGCAGCCCTCCCCCGGTCTTCAGCTTCAGGTCTGCGGCGCCCTGGAACAGCCCGCCTCTGTCTGCAGACGTCTTGCGGGTCAACAGAGACTTGGAGGATCCGTGTTCTCCCTTTTCGTCCTCCTCGGTGATGGGGTCCAGGCCGTCGCTGTTCGGGGTGAAGTCCATGTTGTCTGCCGCCGGCTTGCTGCTGCTCTTCTTGGTGAAGGACTTGCGTCCGTCCAACTCTGCGCCGTCCTTGCTTTTGTCCTCAGACGGTGGAGTCATGAACTGTCCGGGCTGCGGCTGGACCGGTCGGTCCCTGTTGCTGCTGCCTCCCATCTCCAGCTGAGCCATCTGGGCGATGTATTCCTGGTAGGCGTCGCGGTACTCAGCTTGCTGCTTGTCCGTCAGCTTGGAGATGTCGTTGGAGGACTCCTGTGAGTTCAGGCTGGTCATGCTGTTGGTGCGGTGAGCAGCACCCTGGCGACAGAAGGTTTTGTTATCTCTGCATCCCTTTAAACAAGCTTAAAACACTCTCACCTCCCAGCGTCCCTGTTTACCATCCACGGAGCGTTAGCCTGTCGGGCCGGGTCGTCCAGTCCCACGGTGCTGAGCTCCTCGAAGCTCAGGTTGAAGCTGTACATCGGTGATGCGTCCGTGTTGGCGCCGCCGGCACGAGGAGGAGCTGCCGCTCGTCTTCCAGGCTCGACGTTGCCACCAATAATGCTGCCTTGCTCACTGGCTGCTTCCTCGTGCAGCACCTGATTCTCTATGAGGCGCATGTCCAGGACCTGCAGCAGGATCACAAGATGTTAGTTAGAACAACCTCAGTGGTCACATTCACCACAGTGTAACTTCAGGACCCACCGTGGCTCGAAACAGCTGCCAGTCCCCAAAGTTCATGTTCATCTCCTTCTTCAGCTCGTCAATGTTGCACTGAGATAAAACTCTGCCATTCACGTTCGCCTGAAATCCACGGACAGGAAATAATGTCAGCTCCACACTGACAACATGGTGTGGGCCGTTTGAGGCCACTGACCTTCCTGATGGTGGCTGCGTATTGTCCCATCATGCTCTGGTCAATGCCTTCGATCTGACGCACACGCTCACAGACGGCCTCGGTCGTCATGGAGCTGAGGAGGATGGCCGGAGCGGCCGACACAATGGAGGCGGCGCCCTGAAGAAAAGACATGGTGAGAAGGCGAGCACCCGAGCGTCTGAACAGAGGACTCGTGTTTCTGTAGTTGTTGAATCTACTGTTAAACTCTGTGAGGTTTCAGGCTGTGGGGAAGCAGCTGCGGTGAGGCCTCCTGTTCAAACAGCTATGCTACTAAAGCCACAGGTCAGGCAAGGTGCATGCTGGGAGTTGTAGTAGAGTAGTTGTAGAGGAGGAAAAGGGTAGAAAGGAGTGTTCAATACCTGCTTCCGTCTCAGAGATGAAGCTTTAGACTGAGAGAACGAGCCACGGAGACACAGGGACAAAGAGACAGACACAGTGAGGATGAACGTTAGAACCCACAGGTGACTGATGACAGAGCCGAGAGAGGAGGTGATCAACATTCAGCGTTCAGCATCATAGCAGCAGAAGGGGAAAGCTGTGAACCAGGTGAAAGGGAGACAGCACCATGTTGTACTGCAGCAAACTGGTCTCCAGGTAAAATAAGAAGGCTGAAAATGCTGACTTGACTGTCCTAAAGCATCCTCTCCCTCTGCTGCAGTCGTCTCAGGTGTGTTTTACTTACAGGCGCAGTGCCGGCGTCTCTGCTGCTTTTAGGGAGCGGGCGTGGGTGGAGGTGAGATAAGTAGGAGGGGGCCACGAGGGGCCGTGGCAGCTGGTAAAGGTGATGGGGGAAATATGGCTGGGGGGAGAAAATTAAAATGCTGTTCATGGAAATGGTTCAACACCAAACAATGAGAAGGAGGCAACTTAAAACAACAGACAATCAAACGGAAGCAAATGAGGATGAAAGCTGAGACTGGAGCGGGAGAGACGTGGCGATGACGTCACAGCTCGACCCGGGCCAGCTGTGTGACATCATCAGGTGTTCTACTCACTCTGTTGTAGAAGGGGTGCTGCGGTCCGGCCAGGCCGCTGTAGTAGCTACTGTGTGGCTGCGGGGAGACGCCCCCTGCTGGTGGGTTGAAGGGCCCGCTGAAGGAGGCGGAGGGCGAGCACGTGGACGACACCTGGCTGTAGACAGAGGTGGGCCGGGCCTGGGCCTCCTGCAGGGGGAGGGACGGGTATGTGACTCCACCCATACTCATCTGCTCCCGAGCTGCACGAACATCTGGCACAGACACAAACAAAACATGCAGGTCAGAGACACGGTCCAACAGGATGAGACCTGAGTCAGAGCTGTCTGGTCTCAAGCATTACCCGCAATGATCTCTCTGAGTTTGGGGTCCAGGTTGACAGTGCAGGGCAGGAAGGTGCGGATGTCTCTGCCAGTCAGGACGGGGGTTCGAGAAGACAGGAAGACCTCAAAGCTGCGGACGTCGCCGTCGATCTCCAGCAGAGGTTCCATGTCTTTGGTGGTGGGGATGTTCTTACTCACTCTGAGAGAAAACAAAAGGACTCAGTCTGCCGCCGCCGGAGACGGATGGAGCACCACCTCTGCTAAATGAGCCGCTCCAACCTCTCGTAGATGGTCTTGAGCGTGGCCTGGTCGGGGACTCCGTCGGTCTCCTCCAGGAACAGGATGAGCCACGACGTCCTGTAAGGCCACTGCTCTGTCAGGTTGATCCACGACGCCAGGCGGTCCCAGTTGAAGGTGATCTGATTGGCTCGCAGCAGGCGACCTGCGTCACAGGAGAATGGTGCTTGACCTTAACCCCTGACTGAGCAGAGAATCGGGACGTTTAATGCTGTGCTGCTTTATCCGCTCTGCAGCTGTGTGTGGGGAGGCGTGTCAGTGGCGACGGCGCTGGTGACTCACCCGTGACCGAGACGATGTTCAGCAGCCTCCTCATGGACTGTGGGCTGATGTCACTGAACCAGTCCTCCGTCACCATCAGCTTCGTCAGGTCGAAGGACATCTGCCGGGTCACCGAGCGCTGCACCTGTCGCCGTCGGTAGGTGTCCTGCACACGGTCACACGGTCACCAACACGGAACAAAGTGCTGCAATCGAGCATGGAACTCTCACGCTCCCATGAGGGATGCGGGGTCTCACCCGGCGGTTCAGCGTCGTCTTGCTGCCAAACTTGGTCAATTCACCCAAACTGTGCTGAGACAGTTTCCTGTCCAGCTCCTCGTGCCACCCTGCTGACAGACGGATGGAGGGAACCAGACTCAGCAGCAGCAGCAGCAGCAGCGAGTGATGACTGATTGTTTAAATCTCAGCAGCAATGACTTTATGAACTACTTTACTAATAAAATTATCATCATTAGAAAAAACATTCAGCAGCGACTTCTTCTAAATGACAGAAAGCACTGTCTAGATCCATCAACTTTAAATTTATTAAATCCTCTGTCTTACCTAGACAGCTTCTCCTGTCTAGTGACAGTCTAGTGATACTCAATGATAAAGCTCCTTCTTATCTTAAAGACCTCATAGTTCCTTATGCTCCCAGCAGAACACTTCGTTCTCAGAGCGCTGGGCTACTTGTGGTTCCTAGAGTGTTTAAATGTAGAACAGGGGCCAGAGCTTTTAGCTCCAAGCTCCTCTCCTCTGGAACCAGCTCCCTCTTCAGGTTCGAGAAGCTGACACACTCTCCACCTTTAAGATTAGGCTTAAAACCTTCCTTTTTGATAAAGCTTATAGTTAGAGATGGTTCAGGTCACTGGCAATTATTGTTAGTCACAGGAAACATCTCTTAGTTAAGCTGCAATAGACATAGACTGCTGGGGGACTTAATTTATACACTGAGCTCCTCTGTTTCCTTCTACCTCCTCTGTCCCATAACCTCCCATCATTGTCCCATATTTAACTAACCTTGTCTCTTTCTGTCCAGTAGTTGTGCTTCTCTCCTCCACAATTATATTATATTATTATATATTATCTTCTCTCCTTTGTTGTGATTTGGCGCTATATAAATAAAATTGAATTGAATTGAATTGAATTGTTTGTCGTCATGGTTACCATCAGCGTTGGCGGCGTCCCCGTTGGTGGGCGCTGCGCCACACATCTTCTTGGCGCTGGAGAGACCCCTGCTGTTGAGGAAGACGGGCAGGTGGACGATGTTCCGCATGTAGTCGTGTCCGTTGATGTTGGAGTCTCTGAGGACGCTGTTCAGGTTCTGGTTAATGGCCTTGATGATGATGTGAGGGTCACTGGCAAAGATGGAGATGAAGGGGCCTTTGGAGAACAAAACCCGCACCTGCAGGGGAAAGATTACACGTTAAGAGAGTTTATATTGGAGCAACAGGGCTGAGTTGGATCCATGAGTTGCTGAGTCAGTTCCTCCATCATGACACAACTCAAGCTTCAGATGGTTCAAGTGTACGCAGCCAAGCGACCACTGACTAATAATCCTACAAGTCGGGTCCTCGTCCTACGTAGACGAGCTGATGCCGAACAGCGTCCTGTTTGTTGGTCTTTTCTCACCGTGTCGAGCATCTGCAGAACTTTGTCCTGTTCGCAGGAGTCCAGTCCGTCGATGACGACCGCCAGCCGGGTCTGATGCTGCGTGAAGCTGTCGATGGTCTTAGCCATGCGCGCCATCAGCTCCACCTCGTGCTTCAGGACCTGCAGGGAAGGCGCCGTGCATGTTACTGCTCCGGCCTCCTGCCGTGGTCGGCATCAGCCGAGGCCTCACCTTCATGAAGCCCTCGCTCTTCAGCTTGTGCATCCTGTTGGCGGCGCCGTGCAGCCTCTTCCTCTGAGAGTTCAGCACCGAGTCCGTCACCTGCCACCACGTCCTGCAGTTCAGCAGCAGAGCCAGGCCCACCACACTGCTGATGGCGATCAGAACCGCATTTACTGTCTGGTTCTGCCCATCCACCTTGAAGACGGCCAGCAGCGCCATGCCGGTGAGCAGGCAGGTCAGCACCAGGGCGAATATGATGAAGGACGGCACGCAGCAGGTCTTCTTCCACTTCCTCTTACCTGAGCACACAATGATCAGAATCAGAACCGCAGCCGTGGTTGGTGGTGGAATGTGTATGTGTGTGTGTGTGTGTGTGTGTGTGTGTGTGTGTGTGTGTGTGTGTGTGTGTGTGTGTGCGTGCGTGCGTGTGTGCGCGTGCGTGCGTGCGTGTGTGCGAGCACAACCTTGCGCCTCTTCCGTCTTAAACACTCTGAACAGACGTGTGGCGAGGAATCCGAACTCTCTCTCACAGGCGTCGGAGAGCGTGGCGATCATCTCGGCCATCGACGTCTCTCCTCCGACGCTGGACAGACGGTTGTAGTCCGTGAACAGGAACCTGCAGGGAGCCATCGTCAGCAACACAATGCATGACCCGGACCTGCATCCTGCACTGCCGAGGACGTTACCTGACCGGCAGAGCCCTGGTGCTCTGCTCCGGGAGCTCCGGCGGGTTGACGAACATCAACTTTAGCAACAGCTCCAGATACCCGATGTGACGGGCCAGACGGGTGCTGAGCAGCCACGCCCAGGTCCAGTTGTCGCCTTCCCGGCGCCCTCCGAAGTACACCACCACTACAAGACAAAGAGCATTGCTACACCATCCAGTGCGGCCACAGGACGGGGACGGAGGCATGTCTCACCAAAGAAAAGGTAGAGCAGCGCCAGCAGGCTCAGGGACACAGCCAAGGCCAGCATAGGGTCCACAGTGAAGCCAAGGACGATGGCCACGGAGCCACACAGCAGCAGGGACAGAACCACTAGCAGCCAGGAGAACTGAAACAACGGCTCGATCTGCTGACCCGCAAACGTCTTCATCTCGTCTGACGGCCAAGACGACAAGTGTTAGTGTGTGAACACTGCACAGAGGGAGGAGAAGCGCGTGTGTGGGCGGCTCACCCTCCAGTTTCTTGAGCAGGAAGGACTTTCCGCTGCCCCACTGGGCGTACAGACCCACACAGATGGGGGGCTGCATGGTGGGCTCGCTCAGGATGTCAGCCAGAGCAGAACTGTACAGGTCGTAGCCCAGCATGTCTCCGTCAGACTCGGTGGGGGACAGGTGACCTGGGGGGGCATGTACAGTAGGTCAACTCCTACCGAGTACAAACCTTACAATCGACCCGCTGGGTGTGAGTGGACCTACGGGCTCCAAAGATCTGTGTGAGGATGCTCTTCTGGTGGCTGCAGTCGATGTTGTAGGGCGTCTCCCCGGCCTTGTTGGGCCGGTACAGCAGGCGGCCATCTTTGGGGTTCCTGAGGAGCAGCTCGGCCAGACGGCGGCTGCGGCCACGTATAGCGATGTGCAGAGGAGTGTCTCCTTTCTGTAGAAACACGACAGAGGCGGTTACATCTGAGGTCGGTGTCTATTTATCAACATCATTTGGATGTTTGAACCTTGTCCACAGCCGACACTTTGGCTCCTTTATCGAGCAGCAGCTCCACGATCTCAATGTTTCTCATCTTAGTGGCTTTAATCAGAGGAGTCTCTCCATCCTGAGACAGGAAAAGCTTAGTTACTGCTCATCACATCCAAACGGACTCCAGCTGGTCCAGAGGAGAGGTGCAGGTCTCACCTTGGTGCAGGTCTCGGTGTCGGGGTTACACTGCAGGATGTCTCTCACCATGGTGCCGTTTCCTTTCTCTACGGCCCAGTACAGAGCCGTCTTACTGTCCTGGAAGCAGAGCCACACATTTCTCTGTTACTATCACACTGGTATCATCATGGTGACGTGATGCTTGTCTGTCTTCTCACCTGCCCCCTGATGTCGATGTCGGCGTATTTGTGCAGGAGAGCTCTGACTATCTCCACGTGCCCGCCCCTCACTGCTCCAATCAGCACCGTGTCTCCACTCTGCAAACATGCAGCGTAGTGAGCAGCTTCCCTTCGGTTCTGACACTCTGCAGCTGTCTCGCTCCTACTCACTCGGTCGGGGATGTTGACGTAGGTCCCTGCGTCCAGCAGGTCCTGGACGATCTCGGTGTAGCCCTCCTTGGCAGCGATCATTAGCGCCGTGTTCCCGTCTTTGTCCGTCATGTTGACGTTCGGGTTCCTCTTCAGCAGCTCCTTCACCACCTCCGTGTAGCCGCCCCGCACTGCCACGATCAGCGCCGTCATTGAGTTCTGCACAGAGCGTAGACGGCATGGTCAAACTCTGAGCACTGTAGTGTAGTCCTGAAGGAACCGGCTCTTACCGCCCCCTCCTGGTCGACATCAGCCCCGTTCTCCAGCAGGTGCATCACGCAGTCGAAGTGTCCTTTTCTGGCCGCCCATATCAGCGGCGTGGTCCCGTACTGTGGCACGTGGTACAGGGTGAGCAAGTCATTCACTGAAGCTTGTTATTTAAAACACTGCGTCAATGTTATCACCTTGTCAGAACAGTTGACTTTGGCTCCATTCTGCAGCAGAAGTTTAACGATTTCAGAGTGTCCTCGACCTGCGGCCCAGATGATGGGGTACACGCTAAACTGCTGCAGGACAGAGAGACATCGGTCTTAAGTCTCAGCTACACATGAATGGTTGCTTCATTCTAACATGTCCATGCATGTTGTACTTGTCCTGTGGTGTTGGGGTTGGCTCCGTGCTCCAGCAGCACCGTGGCGACCTCCACACGACCTTTGTAACAGGCCCAGGTCAAAGCGGTCCATCCTCCCTGAGATGCAGTCACAGCACATAACATTATTATTTACGGTGCTGCATGCTTAATCTCATTTATAATCTGCTGCTGTAACACATGCACATGGTAAATGTATGTATGGAAAGTTAATACACTCTATGCTATCATTTATTTTAGACATAACCCTCCCTCCATGTTTACTGCTGCTACGAGTGATGTACTAGCCAGACCACATTTCCCATAAGCTGCTGGTTCAGGTGTTTGTGTTCCCACCATGTCTCTGTGTTCGATGTAGGCGCTGTTCTCCAGCAGCTCCTTCACTACCTCCAGATGACCTTCTTTAGCTGCAGAGATCAAAGCTGACCAGCAGTCCTGGCAAAACACAGATATGGGGGGATGCAGTGTTACCATGGCAACAGGAGCGCTGGCATCAACAAGCTGCCTCCTAATTAAACTCTGCCTGTTTCCTAGCAACTGCCACTTTAGAGGCGAGGGCGCTGAAAAGGGAGAGAATCTTTAATACTCAACGCTGAAGCTGAGTGTGTTTGTTTTCCTCACCACGTCGTCCAGGTTCACGTTGGCTCCTCTCCTGATGAGCTCCTGGACGATATCCAGACTGCCTTGCTCAGCTGCCAGCATCAACGGAGTCTGACCGTTCTGTAAGCACAGTAAATGGTGTTTGTCACACTGGGCATAAATTGGTTTTAAATTAAATAAAAAGACAGGTCTTCAGAATAGAGCAGATTAACACTGAAACATTAAAAAGTGACTACAAGAACGGAAACGCCACATACATCACTGCGCCCGTCCACCTCCTTGAAGCGGTCCAGGTGAGCTTTGAGAGCAGCCAGGTTCTCCTCCTCCACGTAGCTGAACAGGTTCTGGATGGCCAGGGTGGTCATCTTGATGGATGTAGTGGTGTCCATGTCTGCGATGGGTCACTGCGCCCCCTACTGTCAGGAGACAGCAATACATTGATCTCCTTCATTTGTTTATTTTACAATTCACTACTTTGTAACCACCAGCAGTAGATGACCCTTTCATGTCACACTCTGAACTGATGTAAAATCAGCAGCCAGATGATTTGCGCGCGCGTGTGTGCGTTTACTGTGTGTGCGTGTGTGTGTGTGCGTGTGTGTGTGTGTGTGCATATTACCCGTCAGGTTGTGTGTGTTTGTGTGTGTGTGTGTGTGTGTGTGTGTGTGTGTGTGTGTGTGTGTGTGTGTGTGTGCATATTACCCATCAGGTTGTGTGTGTTTGTGTGTGTGTGGGCGTGTGTGGGCGTTTAGTGTGTGTGTGTGTGTGCGTGCTTGCGTGCAGTAAATAGCGCTGCTCTGAAACACATTCCTGCTCTGACAGGAATTCACCAGCTGCCAAGCAGAAACAGACCTGAGATCAGCTGAGGACTGGCTGGTTATTGCCTCCACTGTTAGTTATTAATTAGCTTTAACACCTGGGCAGAAACTGCTGCTTTACTGCTGGTGGACTTTCTGCTCTTCAGTGTTTATGAAGCAGGCTTGTAATGTACTGTAAATATGGGTAATAAACAACAGGGCAGTGGTTTCGATTAGGTATAAACTAAATTCATTTGTGTGATGTTAGTCTGATGTTATAAATCATCAGTTAATCAATAATCATAACATATATAAAATATAACCGCTTATTTCACTGTAGATAAATGTACAGACCGTGTTTATTCCTGTCTGTCCTTTTTCTTTGTGTCTCCTCCGTGTTACCATCCTTTACATAAGGACGAGGCAGCGCCCCTTTCGTATTTTATTATGATATATTCTGTTAGTACCATTCTCAAACACGTTCTTCTCACCGAACCACGAACCGGTACCGCTGTTAAGAGCGTTAACCTCAACAACCTTCACGCTGTCACTCGATAGATGCATTCACCGCAGTCAGACATGTTAAAAACAAACCCAACCTGGGTCAGAACCGCCTCAGAACCGAAACAACCGTTTCCAATACAGTTTTACAAATTGTTTTATTACAAGACGTTGTTTTTTCTCTGATGACGTCACATGGGCCATCATGTACGTATTATTTGATGACAGCAAAGGATGCTGACGATCAAAGCCCGAACACCGCCGTTCTTACCTTCGGGAAAGAGTTAGGTTCGGTTTAAGGGATCCGGATTCGGGTCCAGTCGTGTTTCAGCAGCGGTATCTCAGCCGCTTCGTATGCGTGGTCTCGGCCTGTTTTCGGATGACAGCCTGCGCTCAATCTGCATCCCGAACAACAGCAGCCATCTTGCGAAAGAGACGATCAGCGCGTCAATTCCGCCATAGTCACTCCGCCACTTCCGTCCACTACTGTCACAATAAAAGTACGCGCGACGCTCGTTTCCGTACAGAATAAAAGCACAGTTGTGGGGTGTGTTTTTCTGTGTGCTCATATGTGTGCAATAATTGTATTATTATACATACATATTATCATACATATTGAAATAAAAACAGCAAATCAGCTTGCTGGGCTCAGTATCTAGCTGCAGCACTGGGCGCTGTCTCACCTGGAGTCCTTTCAATACCATTCAGTCATCACTGCTGAGGAGGAACCTGGAGGTGGCAGGTGGGGATCATCATGTGGCTGGTGATGGACAGAAGGATGCTGATAAACTAACACCCATCATGGAGAACTCCCCACCACCCTCTGCACCACACTGTAGAGGCTCTGAGCAGCGCCTTCAGTGCCACACTGTTACACCCCCAGCGCAGGAAGGAGCTGCTGCAGGTCATTGCTCCCCACAGCCATCAGCCTGGACAATACAGCATTACACAATGTACATATACAATACACAATGTGTATCACTAATGTGTAACCACACTGCAAACTTTTGCAGTGCAGTGCAGTGTTACTTGTGCAGTGTTTTCTTGTCTCCATCATTTTATCATTGTTTTTTGTCACTGTGAAGGATAGGATACGACTTTATTAATCCCACATTGGGGAAATATTTGTGTTTACAGCAGAAGCATGTCGGACAAAAAAGAAAAAGAATGTGAATTTTTTTTTCTTTCGATTTTTTTGCTTGATGCCTCTTGCACAATTTAATTTTATTACTGTCTACTGTTTAAACATTACTGTATATACAAACATTACTTAGTACAAGTGTGTACAAGTATTACTTGTTTGTTTTTTGCACAATTGGTTTTTTTTCTTGTTTACCTCTTCTTTTTCTTGTCAAATTGCTGCTAAAAACACAGAAATGTCCCCATTGTGAAATTCATAAAGTCATATCCTATCCTGTAGGCTGCCTGTGGTTGGACCAGTGTGAGATTCTGGCCCATTCTGAAGTCACCTCGTGTCAGACATCTGTTTGACCGTGTGATCTCATGGCTTAAGCATGGGAGTATCACCTGGCAGGGGTTAAAGGTCAGCTGCATTCTCCAGCGACTAACTTCCCAAAGTACCAGGCAGTGGTGGACAGCTTTTTGGACTGGTGTGAACAGAACCACCTCCCATTGAACATTAGTAAAACTAAGGAGCTGGTGATAGACTTTAAAAAATCTGGGAGTTTGTCACCACTCTCACTATGAAAAATGAAGAGGTGGGAGTCACGTGGTCGCTGCAAACAAGATGGCAGCTTGTTAGGGTACCTCCGCCCCCTACAAGAAATATTGAATGTTGAACAACAGATGTTTATTTATAGTGGTTATTGACGTCGTCGCTCCATATTAGACTTAACTGTGTGCTGTTTGACAAGTTTCAAAATGTCAACATCAAAATATTTTAAAGGTACAACTTTAGACAACTTATTCACAGAGATGACAAAGGTTAATTCTGTCCCTCATGGTGTCACAACTGATGTCTCAACAATTAAAGAAACAACTATGGAGCTGAAAAACACCATCGCTCTTATACAGGAGAGGGTGACAGAAGCAGTATTGTCTTCCTTGAAGAGGCTTCGGAGCGACAACACACCGAGGTAAGATAAGTAAACGTAACTTTGTAAAAAGAATAACGTGGGACTGATTGGTTTGCAGGAGACTTTTGGGACTTATGAATGATTGCTGAGCTGCATACAGAGGATTCTTACAGAAGGTCTCGGAATATATCAGGATGAAAGATTCAACGTTGAAAGAGTGCATGGGTCCCCGGTACCAATGCTGAACTCAGATCCGCCGAGACCAGTGATAAAGTGCTTTGTGCGGCAGTCAGCAAGAGATGCTGTGATCTCCGCAGTTAAAGGGAAACGTAGATGGGAGTGGGCAGAAAAGAGAAAGGCCTTCACATCTGTAAAGAGGAAGCTTCAACATCTCAACGTGAAGTAGACCTTGTCTTATCCAGACACTTTACGGTTTACGTTGAAAGAAAACAATCAGAGCTTCACCACAGCAACGGCAGCGGAGCAGCTCATCAGTGAGGGCGAACATGCAAAAAGAGAAGAGAGACGATCTTAAAGTTGTTATAGTGGAACCACAGTTATGTCATAAATCCAGCCCCCCTCCTCCCCACAAGCCTGGAGGAGCTCGTGGGGCCCGGAGGAGCTCATGACAGCGATGCCGTCAGGAAGACAGCCATAACCACCACCAGATGAGATTTTATTTTGGTTCAGTTTCCCAGTTGTGAGTGACAGCTGTAAGGGAACAACCAGATTTTGATTTGTCTATGTTCGTGTTCAATTTGTGTTTCGTTTCTATTAGAGTTTTCTTTCTTAAGAAAAATGTTCGATATTATGTTTGAAGACTTTTATCCCAGAAAGGGGTGTGGAACAGACAGGTGGTGTGAGCCAGTGAGAAATACTCTAGCTGTGGTAGATTGAACATAATAGAAACCTATCATTTAATAGACATGGGTCTCAATAGGCACAGAAATAAGCATGGTCGGGAGAAATATTCAATTTATTTCTTGGAATATTAATGGAGGTAAAATCCAATTAAAAGAAGGAAGGTAATGACATATCTGGAAAATAATGAGGCAAATATAGCATTTTTGCAGGGGACACAGATTAATGGAGACAAGACAGCAAGTTTTAGAGCAGGATGGGTGGGACACGTTTTCAATAGCTCCTTGTCCAGTGCATCATCCAAAAAAAACTCAATTTTGTACTTCAGGATACAGAAGCGTGTGGTGTGTGTACAGGCAGTTATAGAAGGACCTCAGTTGATGCTATGTAATATTTATGCCCCCAATAGAGAAGAACCACAATTCTTTAATGAGATAAACAGTATCCTGGGTGATGTGGATGGTCACATAATACTAGGAGGAGATTTTAATCAAGTTTTAGACCCACTTTAGGATAGAAGTAAATTCAGAGATCCTTTGACTCCTAGGGACAGGGAAGCAATTGACATGTCAATTACGGATATGGCTCTGACAGACAAAAGGAGGTTTACTAATCCATGCATGAGGGAGTACACTTTTTTTTTACACTGCCATAAGTCCTGCTCTAGAATAGATTATTATTTATTAGCTAACTCTCTTACAAACAGTGTAGTAAGTTGTTAAATAAAGCTATTACAGACTATGCTGCTGTAAAATTAACTGTTAAGTCAGAGATAGAAAATGGAAGCGGGACAAGATGGAGAATGAACACTTCAGTATTACAAGACAACATATTTATATCTATATTGAAAGAAGATTTGGAATTTTGTTCTGTTTTTGGCAAGCAGTAATATGCCCAGATTAGACCCTGCTAAAGCAGATAAACTTGAACTACCTATAAGTCAAGCTGAAGTAAGGACAGCAATATCGTTGATCAAGAATGGCAAATCACCTGGATACGATGGATTTCCTGTTGAATATTATAAGGAATATGTAGATGTTATAGCCCCAATCTTAGAAAAAGTCTTTCGGGAGGCTTTTGAGAAAGGAAATGTTCCACACACATTCAATGAAGCTTTTATATCTTTAATTCCTAAAAAAGATAGAGACATCAGTTTGCTGAATTTTGACTGTAAAATACTCGCATAAATTCCGTCCCTAAATCTACAACAGGTATTACCTGGCATCATCCACCCCAACCAGCTAGGGTTTCATGCAAAACAGATCTTCCTCGAACCACATAAGGAAACTACTATATGGCTGAGTCAAACTAAAATGTCTGACAGGGTGGAATGGGGTTTCGTTTTTCCACTCTGTCAAATTTTGGGTTTGGTCCACACTTCTCTAAATGGGTCCAAATACTATATAAAGAACCAAAAGTGGCAGTAATAACTAGCTGGTCCAACTCCTCTCTATAGACAACACCTCCACCCCCCACACAGTGTGTGGCTGGACAGAGGAGCACCTTCAGCCAAAGGCTGATCAGTATTAGGTTCTCCACAGAACGCCAGCGGAGAACCTTCCTACCGGTGCCATCAGTCTGTACAACTGCTCCTCTGTCTGTGAGGGTTGGTCTTCATCCATGCAATAACATGTATAATACAAATTTAGCTAGTAATTAGATGTGAGTGTGTGTAGATGTGCTAGCTTTCTATTTTTAACCTCCCTTCCTTCCATTTGTGTGTCCCTCCATCTGTGACAGCGATTAAAGTGTGAAAAATAATTTCCCTCTAGAATTAATAGTTTTTTAATCTTGAATCTAACCATACAGCCATAAAACACCATTAACATGAACACAGCTGATGTCAAGGTTCAAAAAATCCAAGGTTTAATCACATCATTTACAAAAAGCAAACATATTGTCCACATCTATCCTACAGACAGTTGGCTGGTCCGGTGTCAGAACCGTGGCGTCGTCTTAGTTGCCATAGCCTCTGTTCACGCATGTCCCTCAACCAGCTCAGTAGAAATACAAGGAACAAACCAACAGGACAAGGGTGAAGACACGAAAACAAAAGAAATGAAGTTTGATGTCCTGGTTATGACACAGTGGTGGAAATATCTGATCTCTCTCAAACAATTATCTCACACTCACAAGTCTTCTGTGTGACAGAACATGTTAGTGCTAATCAAACAATAAACATAAAACAAAGTCGCAGCTAATGCAAAAATGGTTGGAAATCTGCTACAAGGACGAGTTACTTAAGCTAGCCTGCTCTTTGTTAGCATCCACTGTTAGTGCTCCGACTGCCACAACAGAAAACAGAAAGAAAGAACCAAAAAGAACAAATACCCCTGTTTGAAGTCTCAGAGGGCTAGCTATCATTTTGATTAATTTGAAACATGTTTCAAATTTAGCTGTTAATAAAAACCTAAACAATCTAAATGTTGACCAACAGTCAAAACCCAAAACAGCAATTAAATATTTGGCATTTTTCACAATTTTGGTTAAAAAAATGACAGAATATCAATAATTGTTAATGTGCTAACTGGTTATTTGAATTGATTCATGTCTAAATTCTTGGACCAAACTAGCTGTCAGACGTAACTTTAATCCAGTTGGCTAAAAATTAAGGCCGGCTTAGCTACAACACTGAGATGTTCACTAACTAAACAATTTTTTTGCCTTCTTGATGATTTCAATAGAAAGCCAAAAGTCAACCTGACTAAACTAAACTAAACTAGACAGCTTGTACGGAGGATGGATGTATTGGATGATGAAGTATTTTAGTTTCAGCTCATTTTGTGAAACTTTTAATTCATTCTTTGAGTTCCAACTACATGGTGCAACTTTCTGATAAGGCAGTAGAAATACTTTATACAGCTCAACTGCTTTTTATCCGTCTAAGAGACTTTGGCCATCTTTTCTGACAACTAGGACAGATCAGTGTAAAGCCGTTTTTTCACGGTTCATCTCTGACTATCACCTAGAAGCAGTTCATTGGAGACATCAGCCTAATGATTGAGAGCTTCCCTCGACGTTACGACTAGATCTAATGTGCACAAATCCTTCAGAAAGTGGTGCCACATGACTCTACTGAACAAAAACAGACAACTACAATGCAAATCTTCACCAAGCTCGACTCTCATACGTTAAGTTTGTCTTTTTATGTTACAAAACAAAACAACTAAGGCGACTGAGTGAAATGATCATTGGCACTTTACTCAAAACCCATTTCTAGGAATACTGTGATGTGTATGGGCTGATAGGTCATAAGACAATGAAAAGTCAGAGGACTGTGGAAGAGAAAATGTTCTGTTCTTTAGCCAGCACCACCACCAACAGACTTTCCTTCCATCAGCTGTTTTCTCTATTAACTCTTCAACGCCTTCCTGCAAATGGACTCAGCATATTTGTGACCACAAAGAAAATTGAGTCATTTTTAACACTACACGTGGCCAAGACAGTTCAGGGCAGTTGATTTTTTTCTATAAACAGTTACAGGATATATACTGATTTATATTTATCCTACATCACTGGTCTGAACCTGCCTCATGACTCAAATAAATATTCACGTCCATCAATTTTCGGAGTCCAAAAGAGAAAACGCATCATCAAGTACAAGTCAGACCTTGCAAATTCAGGCCAGCTTTGTATCAAATAATACAGCAATTTAACTCAGCCGTCAAGTTTGTGTACCACAGACAGGAGGAATGTCCGTTTGAGCTGCTTCACCTCCTCGTCTTTCTGTACAAGTGAATGGAAATGTGGTGATGTAAACCCTTTCATCCTCTCATGTGGCTTTTTCCTTTTGGCTGAAACCAGTGTTTGTAGCCTCCACAGGCTGCTGGACCGGCCCCTGCAGGAGGTTCTTCTGCTGCTCCTTCAGGCGCAGATGCCTGGGTTTGACCGGCAGAGCCACAGCCAGCAGGATGCAGCCAATGTGGAGGTTGAAGTACCAGGACCTGTAAACGGTGAGGGACAGCGACAGTGAGGAGAGCAAGATGGACACTGTTCTGACAGGTGTGAAAACAAAGGCGTGCTTTAATCAATACTGATGCATTACTTCATAATGTGATAGACTTAAGTTTAACCTAACTGACCCGGAGTTCATCCTGACTCAGCCAAGCCAGGCTTCACCTGACGTGACCCCCTTAACACTGTAAATCACACCTGTAAAACTTCATTGACGGTCCGACGGACAGCAGGACAAAAGGCACCACCGTGTAGCAGATGGCTATCTGAGTGGCCGCCCACGTGATGACATCATACACCAGTTTGTAACTGGGTGACTGCAGGAAGTGTGGCCGGACGTTGTGCCTGACCTGGGAGAGAAAAAAAACGTCTTTAGAAAGCTGCACCGAAGGCTCTGAAGGTTCATGGGTCAGTGGGGACAGCTCACCGCTCTGGCAGCCAGGGTCACCACGATGCCCGTGAGAAAAGTCAAGTAGTAGCCTGGGTACGCTCCGTGCCACATGGCTGACAGGATGAAGGTGGCTGCTGTCGGGTGGTAGGGACAACGTTCATAACATACCCTGTCAACCAGAGGTCAGAGGTCAAAGAAACAAACACAAAAAGCAGCCTTAAGCAACATTGTTTGTGTCAATCTCTAAAGCTGTTAGCTACAGGAGGCAAATATAATCAATTTGCCTTTATGTCAAAACAGGCAGCATTGCAACAATAGAATAAATGCATTACAATAAAGTTCCACTGGTTAAATCCAGACCTTTGCCTTTTGTTTACCGCCTATTCAGCAGTATTATCTAGAACCTTACCAGAACAGGTGACCATAGAAACACTGTTAAAGGAAGCCTTCAGTGGATAGCCAGTCAGTTACCATCTGTTACTGGCTGATAATAAACAATACAATGTCCACAAACATGTCAATAATAGGCTGATTTGAGGGTTAGGGTTACCTTTTGAGCCAGTGTGCTGTCTGAATGTTCCAGTTGTCCAGGAAAACCTTGAAACTTGTGGCTAACTGGAAAAAAAGCAAAATCTAAGGTGAATCTGACTGACAGCCAATCAATCAATACTTCACATTATTTCCTGTTTATACAAGATTATTTGTCATCATGAGTTTTCATAACAAGGTCTTCACCTCGATGTTAAGGATCCTCAAGTTGGAGATGAGATCCCAGCGAGGAGAACCGTCAGCATCGTAGCCGTTAAAGCCAAAGCCAGCAGCGTTGTTGATAGCATCAGCTGAGGTTAGAGCAGAGCAGAAGGGTTAGACGGGCTGTAAGACAGGCTGAGGTCAGATGATGAGTGAGACAGGCTGAGGTCAGGTGAGGAGTGTTACACAGACTGAGGTCAGATGATGAGTGAGACAGGCTGAAGTCAGGTGAGGAGTGTGAGACAGGCTGAGGTCAGGTGATGAGCGAGACAGGCTGAGGTCAGGTGAGGAGTGAGACACAGACTGAGGTCAGGTAAGGAGTGTGAGACAGGCTGAGGTCAGGTGAGGAGTGTTACACAGGCTGAGGTCAAGTGAGGAGTGAGACAGGCTGAGGTCAGGTGAGGAGTGTTACACAGGTTGGGGTCAGGTGAGGAGTGTTACACAGGTTGGGGTCAGGTGAGGAGTGTTACACAGGCTGAAGTCAGATGATGAGTGAGACAAGCTGAGGTCAGGTGAGGAGTGAGACAGGCTGAGTTCAGGTGAGGAGTGTTACACAGGCTGAAGTCAGGTGAGGAGTGAGACAGGCTGAGGTCAGGTGAGGAGTGAGACAGGCTGAGGTCAGGTGAGGAGTGAGACAGGCTGAGGTCAGATGATGAGTGAGACAGGCTGAGGTCAGGTGAGGAGTGTTACACAGGCTGAGGTCAAGTGAGGAGTGAGACAGGCTGAGGTCAGGTGAGGAGTGTTACACAGGCTGAAGTCAGGTGAGGAGTGAGACAGGCTGAGGTCAGGTGAGGAGTGAGACAGGCTGAGGTCAGATGATGAGTGAGACAGGCTGAGGTCAGATGATGAGTGAGACAGGCTGAGGTCAGGTGAGGAGTGTTACACAGGCTGAGGTCAAGTGAGGAGTGAGACAGGCTGAGGTCAGGTGAGGAGTGTTACACAGGTTGGGGTCAGGTGAGGAGTGTTACACAGGTTGGGGTCAGGTGAGGAGTGTTACACAGACTGAAGTCAGATGATGAGTGAGACAGGCTGAGGTCAGGTGATGAGCGAGACAGGCTGAGGTCAGGTGAGGAGTGAGACACAGACTGAGGTCAGGTAAGGAGTGTGAGACAGGCTGAGGTCAGGTGAGGAGTGTTACACAGGCTGAGGTCAAGTGAGGAGTGAGACAGGCTGAGGTCAGGTGAGGAGTGTTACACAGGTTGGGGTCAGGTGAGGAGTGTTACACAGGTTGGGGTCAGGTGAGGAGTGTTACACAGACTGAAGTCAGATGATGAGTGAGACAAGCTGAGGTCAGGTGAGGAGTGAGACAGGCTGAGTTCAGGTGAGGAGTGTTACACAGGCTGAAGTCAGGTGAGGAGTGAGACAGGCTGAGGTCAGGTGAGGAGTGAGACAGGCTGAGGTCAGATGATGAGTGAGACAGGCTGAGGTCAGATGATGAGTGAGACAGGCTGAGGTCAGGTGAGGAGTGTTATACAGGCTGAGGTCAAGTGAGGAGTGAGACAGGCTGAGGTCAGGTGAGGAGTGTTACACAGGTTGGGGTCAGGTGAGGAGTGTTACACAGGTTGGGGTCAGGTGAGGAGTGTTACACAGACTGAAGTCAGATGATGAGTGAGACAAGCTGAGGTCAGGTGAGGAGTGAGACAGGCTGAGTTCAGGTGAGGAGTGTTACACAGGCTGAAGTCAGGTGAGGAGTGAGACAGGCTGAGGTCAGGTGAGGAGTGTTACACAGACTGAGGTCAGATGATGAGTGAGACAGGCTGAAGTCAGGTGAGGAGTGTGAGACAGGCTGAGGTCAGGTGATGAGCGAGACAGGCTGAGGTCAGGTGAGGAGTGAGACACAGACTGAGGTCAGGTAAGGAGTGTGAGACAGGCTGAGGTCAGGTGAGGAGTGTTACACAGACTGAAGTCAGATGATGAGTGAGACAAGCTGAGGTCAGGTGAGGAGTGAGACAGGCTGAGTTCAGGTGAGGAGTGTTACACAGGCTGAAGTCAGGTGAGGAGTGAGACAGGCTGAGGTCAGGTGAGGAGTGAGACAGGCTGAGGTCAGGTGAGGAGTGAGACAGGCTGAGGTCAGGTGAGGAGTGTTACACAGACTTTAGTCAGATGAGGAGTGAGACAGGCTGATGTCAGTGCAGAGGTGTTGGATGGGTGAGTAAGACTGAGGTCAGGTGAGGAATATCAGACAGACTGAGGTCGGGTGAGGGGTGTTAAAGGGATGAGTCACCCACCGAGCGTCCACACAAAGTAGTACTTGGGTCTGGTGGTCAGCATGGACAGGTACAGGTAAACCACTTGAGCATAAAATGGGGTGTTGGCGATGAAGTCATCATCGATGTTCCGCTCCACTGGGAAAACTTTACACACGGACAGAAAGACCAGGAGGCAGAAGAAGGAGGTGGCCACTTTACGGATGACCTCCGTCTGAGGAAGCACACATTAGATTCATTTAGATCTGTAGATCTGAGTGACACCTGCTGCCTACACAAAGGGTCAAAGCATGAAAGTGGGCGGAGCTACTGACAGCAAGTCCAACCACATGCAGACGATGCTCCTGTTAAACACCAACAGATCCTCATCTACAGCAGATTGGTCGAGAGTCGTTCCCTCTACCACACCTTCCTATCAGAAGCAGCTCTTATCTTTATCTCATCTAACTCTTTCATCGTTCCGTCAATCATGACCCTTCGGAAGGGGCTGCAGTTTTGGACTTTTTGGACCAGTTCACTCAAATCTATTAGCTTGGCCATTCACATCTTTGACAACGACATGTGGGCGTGCTGGCTGATACCTCCACCACTAACAGTAGCCATGGCGAGGATGACATCAGTGATGATGGTGCTGAGAGCTGCTTTCATTACACTTGGTACTATCTGACAGCACTGAGGAGTCCTGTCCTGCCTTTAGACACCACTGTGGATTCTCAGAGCTAGAGTAGCAGCTGTGGTCACGTGACCTACATTTGGAGAGGGCTCGCTCTGCTTCAGCTTGCTCTGGATCTTCCTGTCAGCCTCCTGGTCTCTGTGGCGTCGGGGGTCTCCCTCGATGAAGGCGATGTAGTCATTGTAGGAACATGTCGGTCCAGCCAGGATCCCCATGAAGTTGCAGTTGTAGCTGAAGTACTCGAGCAGACTGGGCATTCTCCTGCACACAGACAGGCCATCAGTCAGACACTGAGCTTCTCTGACTTCTCAGAACCAGTTTGTGTGAGTTTATCTATTGTACATAGAAGCAAAGAGAAACACACCGTATGGCCAAAATCTTCTGTCCAGGAGTCAGATGTTCTTCTTTTCGTGCCATTCCTGTGAAAAACCCAAAGCTGGACTTGAACTGCTGCTTCCAGCAACAACTGTAGACGTTCTTCATGCTTCATGAGATGCTTCATGCTTACCATCATGGATTTCAAAGGCCATGCTGGTGATTTTCTGTGTTATGACCATCATGGGTCTGAAAAGAAAAGTTGAGGTTAGTCAGAATCCACTGAGGCCAGGACTGAAGCCAGAACCACAGACGTGCCGGTGTTACCCAGTGAAGTCGGCCGTGTACATGCCGTAGTCGAACACGTAGACGCGGGTGATCTGACACAGACTCAGGTAGCTGAGCGCCACCACCAGACAGTATCTGAAATGGAACAGCCACATGTTTCCAGTGAAGAGACACGGAATAATCAGACACGGGCCCAGTAAAGAGCCTCATGTTTACCCTCTAGCACACGGTTCTGACTGGATCGGATTTCGTGCTTCCGTTTATTACATACTCTTACTTGTGCATGTGTTCGACCCCGGTCAGGATCATGATGCCGTAGGTGAGTCCACTCTGAAGCAGAAAGTGAAGCGCGTACCTGAAATACACAAACAAGACAAAATAAATGAGTGTGGAACATAGACACTCGAAAAAAGAGGCGCTCAGACTCACTGCAGGTCGTTATTAACCATTAAAGTCCTACCAGCCGAAGCAGAACAGAGCAAAGTAGAGTCCCAGTAACGTGGCCACCACATGTCTGATGAAGGGACTGGTTTTACTGGGATGGAGGAAGAGACGGAACCAGAAGGCCGACAGCAGAGCGCAGAGCTGACACACCACAAAGTTGACCTGCAGGGACAGAGGACCTCTGGGTTAGTTGATGAGGTGAAACACACCCCCTCACTGGTTATTTATAGGAGCCAACACGTCCCTGAAGACAGAAATGTGGAGGTGGGAGAGTTCAGCTGGAGGAGCCTAAAACAAGCTGTCACTCACCCATCACCCGGCAAGCTGCCGGCACCGTTTCTATGACGACCCACCCCAGTATTTACTCAATACCCTTTAAAGATGGAAACTAGTGCTAGGCATTTAGCGTCTCAGTCTCAGTCCCTTTCGGCCGTGCATCATACGATTATCACGGTGACAAAGACTCAGTGCTAAGCAGAGCTTTTCTGCTGGAGCTGTGATGATTATCAATAATTATTTTTCTTATCATCTGCCAGTTTTCACAGGTCACTGAGCGAGGACCTCCAGCCCACAGCACAGACAGTCACTCTGCTTCCACACAACCACCGACCCAACAGGCCCATCACTCTCCTACTAGAACATGGGCCCATTGCAGACTGGGTCTCAGCTGGGAACTGAAGGGTTAATCCTGTGTGTTTGTGTTTGCACTCTCACACGCTGACTCTGGGTCAGAGGAGTCTGGTCAAGCCTTTAATCCTCCATCTGTGGAGAACCATGGGAACATCTGGTGCCGACGTGCTGCTGCAGAACCAACCCGCAGTGACAGTATCAGCACACACAGGCCCAGCACCACCTGAACACAGCGTAGTCTCTGGACAGTCGCTGTACCCAACCTACCCTTCAACTCTGAAACAAGCAAAAAGAGCCAGACAACTATATGAGTAAAAACAACCTGTATGAAAATTTAGGTCCATCATATCACAGAAGCAAAGGTCCAAACGCCCTGATGGTTTCCAGTTAGTGGTCCAACCGTCCTGTATTCAGTTACTGGTCCAACTGTCCTGACGGTTTCAAGTTACTAGTCCAATCGCCCTGTGTTCAGTTACTGGTCCAACCGTCCTGACGGTATCCAGTTACTGGTCCAACTGGCCAGACAGTTTCCAGTTACTGGTCCAACCGCCCTGTGTTCAGTTACTGGTCCAACCACCCTGAGTTCAGTTACTAGTCCAAACCCCTGTGTTCAGTTACTAGTCCAACCGCCCTATGTCAGTTACTAGTCCACCGTCCTGACGGTATCCAGTTACTGGTCCAACTGGCCAGACAGTTTCCAGTTACTGGTCCAACCGTCCTGACGGTATCCAGTTACTAGTCCAACCGCCCTGTGTTCAGTTACTAGTCCAACCCCCCTGTGTTCAGTTACTGGTCCAACCACCCTGAGTTCAGTTACTAGTCCAAACCCCTGTGTTCAGTTACTAGTCCAACCGCCCTATGTCAGTTACTAGTCCACCGTCCTGACGGTATCCAGTTACTAGTCCAACTGGCCAGACAGTTTCCAGTTACTGGTCCAACCGTCCTGACGGTATCCAGTTACTAGTCCAACCGCCCTGTGTTCAGTTACTAGTCCAACCCGCCTGTGTTCAGTTACTAGTCCAACCGCCCTGTGTTCAGTTACTAGTCCAACCCGCCTGTGTTCAGTTACTGGTCCAACCGTCCTGACGGTATCCAGTTACTGGTCCAACTGGCCAGACAGTTTCCAGTTACTGGTCCAACCGTCCTGACGGTATCCAGTTACTAGTCCAACCGCCCTGTGTTCAGTTACTAGTCCAACCCGCCTGTGTTCAGTTACTAGTCCAACCGCCCTGTGTTCAGTTACTAGTCCAACCCGCCTGTGTTCAGTTACTGGTCCAACCGTCCTGACGGTATCCAGTTACTGGTCCAACTGGCCAGACAGTTTCCAGTTACTGGTCCAACCGTCCTGACGGTATCCAGTTACTGGTCCAACCGTCCTGACGGTATCCAGTTACTAGTCCAACCGCCCTGTGTTCAGTTACTAGTCCAACCCCCCTGTGTTCAGTTACTGGTCCAACCGTCCTGACGGTATCCAGTTACTAGTCCAACTGGCCAGACAGTTTCCAGTTACTGGTCCAACCGTCCTGACGGTATCCAGTTACTAGTCCAACCGCCCTGTGTTCAGTTACTAGTCCAACCCGCCTGTGTTCAGTTACTAGTCCAACCCCCCTGTGTTCAGTTACTAGTCCAACCCGCCTGTGTTCAGTTACTGGTCCAACCGTCCTGTGTTCAGTTACTGGTCCAACTGTCCTGTGTTCAACTACTGGTCGAACTGTCCTGTGTTCAGTTACTGGTCCAACCGTCTGTGTTCTGTTACTGGTCCAACTGTCCTGTCCGTATCCAGTTACTGGTCCAACCATCCTGACGGTTTTCAGTTACTGGTCCAACCGTACTGTGTTCTGTTACTGGTCCAACCGTACTGTGTTCTGTTACTGGTCCAACCGTCCTGTGTTCTGTTACTGATCCAACCGTTCTGTGTTCAGTTACTGGTCCAACCGTCCTGTGTTCAGTTACTGGTCCAACTGTCCTGTGTTCAGTTACTGGTCCAACCGTCCTGACGGTTTCCAGTTACTGGTCCAACCGTCCTGTGTTCTGTTACTGGTCCAACGGTCCTGTCCGTATCCAGTTACTGGTCCAACCATCCTGACGGTTTCCAGTTACTGGTCCAACCGCCCTGTGTTCAGTTACTGGTCCAACTGTCCTGTTTGTGTCCAGCTACTGGTTCAGCCACTCCACCCAGTCGAGGCAGTTGGCCGCCCACCTTTCTACTGTGTTCTCTCCACAATCCACTGGTGCTGGTTCTGCCTTTTGCTAGCTTTACTGTTTGGTGCAATATAAAGTTCACTAAATTAGGTGCTGTAGCCGTTTTTCTCAAACTGTGTATAGTATTTCAGACAGTGACACCACAGATGGACTACTGTACTGTATCAACTACGTAACATCTGATCGGCCTGAAATGTGAAACAGTCCACGCTTGTTGATGTGTCTGGGATGAATAATGAACGCTGTGTAAACTGAGCGATTACACTCGACTGTTCCCTCAAGCATCAACTCCATCGTTAACACACACAGTTAATTAGAAGCTGAGCCGTGACTAACGAGCTCAAGGCGATGGAGCAGCAACATCAGAATAAAGCCAAACCCTTAGGTATGGATCCAGGCTCAACCACATCACAACACCCAGATCAGAGCTGTTTCCAAAGCTGGAGCTCAACTAGCGTTTTTTAATATTTCTCCCCACAGGAGCCATGTTTGTCCAGGATGCAGAAGAAGCTGGAGCTAAGTTCAAATAAATTTACATACAAACATTTTTAGGTGTCCTTCCCATTCCCAATTCACTGCAGTTTAATCCAGAGATCCTTCTCTAAAATAAAATTGTTGAGTTTTGCAGGTTGTTTATGTATTTTACTCTATGATTATGCACCTTCTCAGATCAGACGACGTGCAACCTGATGCAGAAGAATCATGATCCTGGAACAGGGCATTGAGCTCATTGACCAGACGTCTTGCTCGAAGCCAATCAGCGAGCAGGAGGAGGGCAGGTCTACCTGTTGCACCTGTTAAAGTGTGGTGGTCACAGAGTCTTGGTTCTTAATTAAGTTTCAAATGTTGGCTGCTCATTTTCAGTTTTTTTCAGAGATTCAGATTTCTGGCACTTCCTTTCTTACGTGTGAAGCGACGCACCTGACAGGTGAACTCAGGTGACACATTGGGAACAGAACCCAGTAAGTCGCCAGTGGATCTGACTGGCCTGACCCAGAATCCCTGTCAGTCACCTTATGTGACGTTAATGACCAGACTTGGGTCCAAAACCTGGACTCTCAGCAGGAACTTTGAACAATCGAGTCACGACGGGGCCCTATCCCTATGTTGAAAAACTCTGAAATAAACTGTGTATTACCGCACACGATGAAAAACTTACGTTGTTACTGGATCAGCAGAGAGGCAGTGCTTTACATACTACACATATTACCAGCAGGTTTTATTCAGAGGATTTCAAATCCTTTTACTTTTTATTTTTTCACACTGTGCTACTGAACTGATTTTACCACATAACGACGGTAAACGAGCTGCAGTAAAAGACATTATGAATCAAGTGTTCAACATCTGGATGAGTACCAATCCAATCGAGCGCATTAGAACTCAGTAAAAACATTTATGCAGAATCAGAACCAGAACCAGAACCAGATGAGGGTTCGGACCAAGATCAAGCTTAGAGTCAGAGGACCTGGATCCGGATCCGGAGGCTTCCTGTTTATCCTCATCTCCGCAGACAATGAACGATCGTGTTTGCGGCCACGAGTCGCGGATAACGGACCGTCTGCGCCGAGAAGAGGCCTCCATCCATCCATGTTGGACTCCCCCGTCGTTTCCGCCAACCGTATCCGCCCTGCTCGTGGGTCAGGACGCCGTTTTCGCACCCTTTCCCGCCGTTCTTGTCGCTTTTCGCCTGCGCGCATCGACCAGCCCGGAGCCGGTCTCCGCCCCGAGCCCAGGGGGCCGCCGCCAGGTTCCGCGCCGCGTCGGTGGATCTTACCTGGTCCAGCGGCAGGTTGGTGATGTCGCTGACGGGCTTCAGCAGGCTGGAGCCCGTGCAGGCCGTGGATGGGTTTTCTTCGGCGGCCATGACTCCGGGTGTGTGTCCGGCTGCAGCAGCTCAGAGGCGGCGGCAGAGGCTCCGTGATCCGCGCACAGTCCGTCCGTCCGTCTGTGTGTCCCGATGATGATGCTTCTTCCTCCTCTTCCTCTTCTTCCTGTCCCCCCCTTTTTTTTATTCTTCCCACTTTCTCCTATCTGCTTCTCACCCCACCCCCTGCATCTCCTCGACCCATCCCCTCTCCGCCTCCCAGACTCTGTCCCAAAAGACTCCGGGTTGTGGGAACTGAACTGACTAAATTAATTAACTGTCATCCTGCTGATTGAATAAAATCCAGTTATTAAATAAATGTAACAACCGGCCTCAGATACATAAAGTCAGGGTTTAAGTTTGTGAGGAAGCGTCCAAAATGATTCGTATTAAATACAGTGCAATGAACGAACACAATAAATAAATGTTTTTGTTTATTTAAAGGTTCGATATTTTTCTGCGCGTTGTGGCAAAAACAGATGATGTAACTGACACTCTACGTCCGGCAGATGACGGCGAAGCGCTGCGAAGCTGAGGCGTTACCGTAGAAGAAGAAACCGTTTCCGGTCTGTTTTGGTTTGACAGCAGTAGCAGTTAGCCCTAGCTTCACATAAAAATGTCGGCTACAGACGACGACACCGAGCTAAGAGACCTGCTGATTCAAAACCTGGAGAACAACGGAGTCCTCAACAAACTCAAGGTATGAAGTGACATCTTTATTTTTTACATGTCCGTTAAACCGACTTCCGGCTAGCGGCGGAATGCTAACGACGTGTAAACAGCTAAACTAATTGGTTGGAAGCGGCTCAGTTGTTTCCCCCTTTGAATTGATGGTTTCGTGTTTCGTGTCGTGAATCTTTGCAAATTTAAGTAATTGTTTGTCATATCAATTTGGATGTGGCTAAACGTTAGGCAGCTGCTCGTTAGCCTCATGTTGTCTTCCCAGAACAACGTATTTGATGCCTCGTGTCTTTATGATGTGTCGTTGTATCACAGTTATAAAATCTGGTCATTAGCTAGTTGGATTGAGGAACCGGGTCTTTTCACAACTGTTTTCAGGTTGCTAGGTTGTAGTGACTGTTAGCTGTACAGTCAGTGGTTTATAGCAAACTTCAACTGTCAACACTGTTAAAAGTCCAATAGAAAAAAAATGTAAACTGAAAGAGATTCGATCAAGCTCTATCTAAATTATGAGATAATAAATCCTAAACATGGCCTTTCAGATTTTAATTCAAATCAAAGGTGGTCAGTAAATCTGTTTGTTACAAGTTTATTATACGATAATTTTATTATTAAGCCGTTACAAAGTACTTTACTATTTACACTTTTATGTTTTAGCTACTTTGCAGATTAAGCTGCATTTTATGAACTAATACTAATACATATTCATGAACCTTTTTGTATTATGGATAAAGTAGCCATGAGTTAGTAAAGGCATAAAATCAGCTTTGTTTACCAGGTGCTGTGCCTCTATATCCTTACACATCCTTGTGTGATGCAATGACCTTTTTATGATCAACTAGATCACCTACATTTTGGTTAGAATAAAGTGATAATCCTCACATACTATAGTCTTGTATTGTCTCTCGTGCAGGCAGAAATGAGAGCAGCTGTTTTTCTGGCTATGGAGGAGCAGGACAAATTGGAGGTAATGATTGATACTCTGAGCTCAGAGCACAAACGTTACATAGCTGCAGGGTTGTTTCTCTACTAGATCTCCTGATATTTTACACTGTGTTGTCCTTTTACCTTCAGAACAAAACCCCTCTGATAAATGAAAATCTGAAGAAGTGTCTCAACACCAAAGATGGTGAGTTATGATGGTTTCATGTGCATCTATGTTGACTCACTTTTCTGCTTGAGGGACTGACTTTTTCTGCTGATTGTATTCATTTTTGTTCCTTTTTTTCATGTGTTCGGACATTTGAGTTTGAGTGATCTATGTTTCAATAAAGCCACAGTCCAACACTTCTTTGCTGCATTATAGATTTAAGTGTGAAGCTATGAAAAATCATTTTCTTGGTGTAGCACGTGCTACTTCAGAATCAGGACAACCAAGGAATTGTATTTGGTCTGACTCCGTCTTTGTTCTCTCACAGAAAAAAACAAAGTTAAATACAATTTTAAATATATTTTTGAAGTTCTTTAGCAAATGAGCTAAATTCATGTTATTTCTGTACCATCTGGCTTTGGTATGTGTCTGTAATGTTTGCTGAGAGCTGCTCTAAAGGACCAATCTATACTCAATGCTTGTCACCACAGAGTGGCGCTGTTTTTCTGTCAAGCAACATTGAGTTTTTAAACCTCCAGGACTAAAGTAACCACATCATGATCTTGTGTAGTACTTCTTAGGTTTAAAACCTTTTCATTGGGGTTTAAGTGATTTGGTGTAATGTGGACCCATCTCTCTCCCTACAAAATTCGGTCTCAGCCTCAAACTGTTTATGAAGGGTCAAGCTTTAGGTGCCGTGCAGCTTCATTCTGAGCCAGCTCGCTCTGTCTCTGCAGGTCGTCTGGTTGCCTCCCTGATCATGGATTTCCTGCAGGTGTTTAACCTAGACTTCACCCTTGCTGTGTTTCAGCCAGAGATCAACTGGGTGAGATTTACCTGACCTGGCGTGAAGATGCTGCTTCATGCTTACACTGAGTCATATGACCTGTTTCTGTGGTTTGCGGCTGTAAAACTTAGATAACACAGCGTCAGATTCCTCTTTCTGGTTTTAGCTCAGTTGTGGCACAGAAACCTGGAAATCACACAGAATGTATTGTTCATTCCCTCTCTCTGATTGTGTTAATTTGAAATATTAATGATGCTCGATGGTGAAGAAGTTAGTGTAGTTTTAGTTTAGTAAAAATACACTTTGATATTTTCATAGGCAGCCACTGGACTGTAACCTGCAGTAAATGTTAACATGAACATCAATGAGCCAATATCAGATAGAGGCTGGTTGGTGTGGTGGTAGATAATCTTCTAGATCTCCCACCATCCATTTATCTGCGGTCTGAATGGCAACTGGAGTTTAGAAATGGTACAAACAGGTGTTTTCTAGTCTTGATGGCGAGAAACAACCACTTTCATTCATACTCAAGATGAATGGTGAATATTCACTTCAATGTAAAACTAAAAAAGTAAAGTAAAAGTCACCATTTTGACTGAGAATATTCAAACAGCTCATTAAGACACTTTACTCTGAGGTTCCTGCTTCCAGGGTAACGTGCACTTGTCTTAAACTGTGCCCATGACAGTGAAAACACTGTGTTGTGCATCCTTCAATGTGTTTTGGGTCAGTGTTGGCAAAGAAAAATTTAACAGTGACTAGTTGTTGCCTGTTTTTAAGGAATTTCAGTGTAAACCAGACATTTATGCAAATTCTGTGTCTGTGCATCATTCTCAGCTTTGTCCATCTGCGTCTGCAAAGCTTCATACCAGAAACACAGAATATTGTTTTTAGCAGTTTCAGAATAAATGTGTAAAACAACACCTAGCATGTGGTAGGACTCCTGATGCTGAGCTCAAACCGCTAGCCTCCAATAAACAGTTATCCCACCACCACAGCTGGACCAGAACAAATGCTGATGTCTGGTGTGTTTGCAGCTGAACGGTCTGGACAGTCGGGACCTGGTCTGCAGAGAACTGGGTCTGTCTGACTCAGAGGTGAACAAGAACTCTCCTCTGCTGCTTGAGCTTGTCAGGAGAGGACAACACAAAGACACGCCACCTATCACCCAGGTGAGACATCATCGCTCTGGTCTGATGCTAACCCTTTACCCAGTGTCGACCTTATTAAAGGTTGTGATGCGTTTAGTGTCTAGTTTGTGTGAAAAGGATGACAGGTGTCTCTGTGTTGTTTTGAAAGGGGACTTTGTTTGGGGTCAGGTTTTAGGTTTCAACTCTGCAGGACAAAGGTCTAAACACGTAGAGTTGGGGATGTCTCTGCTGAGCTTTAGAGCATTTGTTCATGGAGCCTGGGGCTTGTGAAATAACATCTCCCATCACTCACTGTCTGCGTGTTCAGAACCACATCACAGGTCCAGGGTTGTTGCTATCACAGTTTTGGTCTAATGCCTTGTTATCACCAGTAATTGTGATTGTCATTTGTATTGTGTCTTTGTGTTCTTCTTCTGCCTGATCACTAGAAGCTCAGAGTTACCGTGTGAGTTGATCGGTGCTATAATCTGGGTCACTGAGCTGCAGGCTGTCAGCAATGGAGCAGCGCTGGTTTCCTGTTGATTCTAGCGTGTCCTCGTTTCTATTGCTGCTATGTCACATCACCTCGACACTCTTACTACTACTGTTAGCACTGAGCTACAGATACTGAATCACTGAACGTCAGTAATGAATGTCACAGGTGTCTGTTAGTGATTGGCAGTTGAAAATATCTACAATTCAGAAGACTTCTTCAAATTCTATATGTTGAATATTCCAGTTTATTAAATGTCATCAGTCTCTTATTAGCCTATTAACCTATTAGGCTTGAATTATTGTTCTGGTGTCACCTTTCAGAATCGGAGAGCTCGGTTTGAAAAGGAGGTCTGAAGACTGTCGTCATAGATCTGTTCCCCAGTTTGAACCAGTAGGAATTATTTTTAATTCTTTAGTTCCAGGGCAGTTAAACTCCATCACAACTTTCCCAACTCTGTACCTTTTACTTTATGTTTGGAACATGTTAGAGAAGTTTATCAGTGATGAGCTCAGAGCTGCAGACAAAATCTCCTGTTAAGTAGACTTTATTACAGCCAGTAGTGGTTCAGTGATCTGACATGATCTGTTGGTTCACAGCTGTAGGCGTTTAGTGTTTCTCGTATCTCTTCACTTAGTGTAGAGATGTGGTAAGATTCTGTATATCTTCACAAATGACTGGCACCCACAGAAATCAAAACAAGTGGATGGTAAAGACGTCGACGTGAAACCATTTTAGAAGCTGGAGCTGTGTGATCAGACCAAACATAAACCTCAGCAGATGGTGTCTTTGTCTTTGCTCAGGTTCTACTGGACTCTAATACCAGCCAAACTCAGGTTCACCTCCCTGAGGACAAACCCAGCTCTGGTTCTCTCAGTAAGGTGTGTTTCGTGTGGTGCAGGTCAAGTCTTTAATTGTTTTTCATGCACATACATTTATGTATGTAACTCGATTAACTCTATTGCACTTTGTAGAGGTAGTAGCTTTTTACCTGCCAGGAGCTTCTCCTGTAAGGAGAAAGCTTAGGTTATCATATCCTAAAGGATGAAAAAAGCAAACAGAGGTAAGCTAAGGCCAAGCCCCAAACCCTGAGCTAGTGAAGTTCTACGGGCTCAAAGCCGTGAAGTCATAGTAATAACAGATTTACTGTGTGGACCTGATACCTGCTGCCGTGTCCCTGTCCCTGCAGATCCCCAGATATAAAGGCCAGAACCCCCAAGGCCAGAGACCGGCAGCGGTCCAGGTATCGAGGAAAGGCTTCATGCTCACTCTGTCTCTTTTACTAACTAGTGGCACCACAGCAGCACCTACATCAAATCATGTCAGAAATAACCTCATCATAACGACGCTGAGCTTAGACCAGACCAATCCAGCAGCTGGAAAGTGATCGATGTTTGGCAGAGTTTGAAGGTGCTAAGCTTAATGCACATGTTAACAGCTGCACATGAAAGCTTAACCTACATGAAATCAGTCAGAGTTGTGGTGCTGCTGTCAGTGACCGGGGCTCACCCGGCACTAGAGAAGCATGTGAATGGGTAGGAAGTACAGGCGATGCCTAATGGAGCGTCTCTGCTGTTGGAACCTAGTTCATTTGGCAGTGGCACAGCAGCAAGTGGCAGGAACATGATGCTGCGACCGGCTGAAGACTGAAGCTAACACAACAAAACACCAGCAGTGGATTCAGTTCCAGTTACTGGACACTTGGAGACAGAAATAAGAACGAAGGGAACAATGAGCCAAACCTATGTCGCTTCATCACAGCATCTGGTCCTTTTACTCGGTGGCTGTATTATGACCACTGATAGAGTAAATGTTACCTACAAGTGAAATACGTGTGTGAACATCACGTGGGGGATTGGCCTCTATTCAACGTCTCGGTGTCACCCACCAGGACTCTGACAAGGTGGCGGCTCTGGCACAAACAGACTTCCAGCAGCAGGCATCTGACAGCGTGAGCTCGTCTTCAGGCGTACAGAGGGAGCGCTTGGACCTGGAGGTGGAGGACGACCTCGACGACGGAGACTCATTTTTTGACGACCCGCTGCCCAAACCCCAGAAGATGTACGGCTGGTGAGCACGTCAGAGCGTTTCGGTGGTGATACGTCGCTGCCCCTGCTGCACACAGACTTCAGCCTCCGCTGTCCGTCCTGTGTGCTCTCCTCTGAGATGGGTTTCTCTGTTTTCTCTCTCTGCCTCTGAAGTCGTAGTTCTCCCCTCGGAGACAAGGACTCACCTGAGAGGACAGACCAGCCAGAGTAAGTAACAGTCTGACCTTCAGGTTGGATCATGGCATGAAGCAACCTCTACAGATCGGAGTCCTCTGGTCTGGTTCTTCGTGATCCACCTGAGGATGCACTGATCGGCTCTTCTGAAACCAGGAGTCTGTTTACTCCAGTCTCCTTGTCTGTCTGCAGCGATGTTAGACTGTGGAAGGAGCTGAATACTAAAGATCACTGCTCAGAGCTGCTCAGACAACATCAAACAAATACACATTAACCAACAATGGAAACAACATCAGACTTAGAAGGTCTGTGTGTCCCCCACACCGTCTGTCCACTTGTCCCTTCCTGTTGCTTCGTTTTGGACCTGTCTCTGTTTTCTTCTTGTGTGTCTTTCTTTACCTGACTTTCACCTCCTCTTCCTCCACCCCTCCTCTTTCTCCCTGACCCTTCCTCTACCTGCCCATCACCCATCCTCACCCTGCAGGGGTCTCTCTGGGCCGGTCATCTCCTCCTTGAGGCGAGGCAAAAGCCTGAATGAGTGAGTCTGCATGGTTTCACCGCGTCACAGTCCAGTGAGTCGACTGAGACCTGGAGCTGTAAGATTGTACTAGTGTCCATATCAGTCTTCATCCCAGTGGACCACAATAACTCAGTTAGATTTCACTCTGCTGGCGTCTTTGTGAAACTTTAATGGTCTGTGAAGAGAAACTGGGTCATGAAACCCAAGAGTCAACGAGTGTGAAAGCAGCTCCAGCTCCTTCTCACAGCTTTGACATTGCTGATCCTGGATGATGAGGAAATCTTTGGAGAAAACCGAGAAACACATCTATGTTCAGTGTGACTTTGGCATCATCATTTGAATGTTGTGTTTTGTGTCCTCTCTCCGCTCCTGCTTCCCCCTCCTCCTCTCTGGTCTCAGTCTCTCTCTCCTGGCTGGTGACTCAGAGGGCGAGCGAGACGATCCTCTGTCTGAACACAGTCAGAGCTCTGGGCTCAGGTGAGCTTCAGGTGTCTCTCTGTTAATGTTATTATTAGTGTTATTAATCCGACATGCACCATCTCGAGGTCAGCGTCTCCTGACACGGAGCAAAATATCAGAACGATTGAAGATCAGCGCCACCGTTTGCCCTCAGCTGTGATGTTTGTGTCCCAGGAAGGTGGAGGCATCAGGGACCAGAGAGAGTCCAGGTTCCGTGTCCGGTGCTCCAAAGCCGAGAGCAGGTGGAAGCAGCCGCACAGGTCAGAGCTCAGCCACCACTCCCTAAGCATCGGTAGCTGGACCTTATACTGCACTTTATCTTCACTCTGCTCTGTTTTCTGAGTCCAACGTAAACTGAAGATAATTTATGTTGGACTGACATTGAGTGATGACTTTCCCGCAGGAGCATCAAACACTAAAGAGAGAGGCTTCAGGGACTCGAAGGCTCTGAATGATGGGACTGGACCTGTACAGCTGGGTAGGATTGTTTTTACCTTTAGTTACCTGTCGGTTTCCTGCTGCTGTTATGAACCAATAGTTTGTGTTTGCTGTCATTAATGGCTTTAGTAATAAAAAAAAAGCTGTTTCTTTATTCAAATTAACTTTTTGTTCCTTTAGATGATGATGTTGAATATGACGACGACTTTAACAGGTAAGATTGTTTTTCTTTGTTTTGCTTTTCATCTGCCCCAAGAACAATGGCTGCCAGACTAAAAGAAATCTCAACTTTGTTTCAGTCATCGATCGGATCTGTCCAAGAGTGAGCTGAGCATTGGGGAGGAAATCGAGGAGGTTTCCATTGAAGGACCTGATAACAGTGACAAGGTGATGAACTATTCTGGTTCTGGTTCTGGTCAGACCTGCATCGCTGGCTCACGCTGTCTGTTCTGTTCTGCAGTTTGATGAAACCACTCAGGACTTAAGCGTCTCCCAGCTCAGCCAGAGTCATGGAACTGATTACATGGAGGATGTGGCCTGACTTCCCATCATCCACCACACTTTCCCATCATGCACTTCTTTGTACCATCTATATTTAAGTCTGTACAGTTTGTTTGAACAAATAAAGTGAATTGTTTTTATGTTGTTTTATGCTAATTTAATGGTCTCAGAGCAGGAGAGAGAAGGAGAAGTTAAGAAGACTTAAACACTTGATGGCCTCAGGTCGTTTACTGGATGTCAGGCCTCAGTTAAGCGTCTGAACTAGACTGGGTGGGTCAGCTGGTCCCAGACGCTCCCCAGGTGGACTGGACCACCTGGTACATGTATGAGGATGAAAATGAATGTGTTACGTTTTGCTTTGGTTGCTGTCACAGAGTGTGCAGTAGCGAGAGGGGGAGTGGGTGGAGGAGGAAGGTTTAAATTACAGGTTTCACATCTTACGTGATTGATGCGTAGCTTCGCTACCACATCGTCACCTTTCCATCGACGAGGAAACAACTCAACGGTGAGTTCTGCTTCTCTTTGCTTTATTTTGCTGTGGTTAACTTTCATCCACTTATTTTCTTAATCTGAATGTTGCTTCTATTTTGTTTTATTTATCTTGCGTGTGTTACATACTGTAAGTTCAGAGCTCCGACAGCATTACTGGCTCATGTAACGTCACTGAGACGCTTCAGTGCAGTCTGGACCTGTTTAAATAGGTGATGATGTATTTACTTCAGAGCAGCTGCATAAAGGCAACAAAGTGCTTCAAATCATGCAACCAAAACTCAACCATGATAAGAACAACGCAGCAGCCACTGATTGAGATCAGTAAATGTTGGAAGAAGCTTAAACTCTATCTGAAGATACAGTGAAGGAGACGTTCTATACCTGGTTCAGTAGGAACATTATCAAATAATGAACCTGGACGTTACTGGTCCAGTCAAAGTCAAAAGCATTTAGTGTCATATGTAAAGGTTCCTCTGTGCAATGAAATTCTTACATTGCTTGTCCACAATGAATGTCGGGACAGATAACTAAAAATAAGATATTTGTAATAAGTAACTTGGACCTTAAGCACAGCATGAGCCGTCGCCACCTTTGGCTCCAAACACTCTCATCCACCATTTTACACGAGCAACTCGATTAACCATTCGGAACCATAGAAGACTGAGGAAGCGGAACCTTCTGTAACTGAACAAAGTTCCCTTTTAAAGTATTATACGTTTACACAATTGTGTTGATCAAGTCCCTGGTCTTTAATTTAAATGCTACTGATACACCATAGGAAATATAACCGAGTGAAGGAGTTGAGTCAGTAATCTTCAGAACGGGCCTGAGCTGCAGTTCTGAGAGAAACAAAAGACCAAAGTTCCTCCTGGACGCTGATCTGACCCACAGGGCCTGATGAGGTTCGGGCTTTGAATCCCAGTCTGTTAAGAGAATGAGCAATGAGGTGATGTATATGACGGGAGACACAGTGGGACACAGCGGCCTCTGAATGGGTTAGCTGAGGATCGTCTGGACCCAGCTGGGCCAGTCTGTTGGAACCAAACACATTCTGAGTGACCCCAAAAAGGATAGAATTATCTGTTTGCTTGTAATCGGGCCATCTGACGGGTCGTGAGCCGTCATCGGTTCTGTGAAGCGGAAGTAATGAGCAGGAACCGAGGTGTTTAAGGAACCGACAGAGTAGAATAGAACCTGTTTGTTGTATTTGTGTGTGTTGTTTTTCAGCCCATTCAGCCTCCTTCTGGCGTGTCTGCTTAGACCATCCTGGCTGGCAGCAGGAGACTTGCGTTTTGTCGAACTGGGTCGAGCGGAGTTTCGGGCTGAACTGACCTCTTTTCTGCAAACTTCCTTTCAGACAACTGAGAGCAAAGATGCTCTCGCATTCACCACCTCGATATACCACAAGTGGAGCGTTGTAGTGTCAGAGCCCCACAGAACGTCTGTGAGGTTTCAGATCATCTAAATGTCAGCGTGAGGGGCTGAATGAAGCTGGGAGAGAGTCAGAGTGAAGCTGGTGATCTCTGATCTTACTGATAAAGAGCTGTTTCTAGTTTCATTTACAGGTAGAACAGTTCAAACCTCGACCTGAGCACTAAGCAGAGAAACGGCAACGTGTTAGAGATGGAGATGTTGGGCTCAGAACGTCTCAGCAGGACCTGGGAGCAGGTCCAGCGTGGCTGTCTGACAGAACACAGGACTGGAGCTGTGAACATGGTTGTAATGTGCCTCTGATCTTTGTTTGCAGCGTGAGCTATGGATCCACTGGACGAAGGATTTGAAAACGTGACTGATTACAATTACCTGAACCCACCATGTGTCTACAAGAACAATCACAGCCTGGAGCTGGTGATGGGCCCATACGTCCACTCCATCATCTGCATCCTGGGCTTCATGGGCAACAGCCTGGTGATTGTCACCTACGCCTGCTACAAGCGGACCAAGTCCATGACGGACATCTACCTGCTCAACGTGGCCGTGGCAGACCTGCTGTTCGTGGTGACGCTGCCGTTCATCGTCTACAACGAGCTGTGGTCGTGGTCCATGGGCCCGGTGGCCTGCAAGCTGCTGCGGGGCTCCTACAGCGTCAACCTGTACAGCGGCATGTTGCTCCTGGCCTGCATCAGCACCGACCGCTACATCGCCATCGTCCAGGCCCGCCGCAGCTTCCGGCTGCGCTCCCTGTTCTACAGCCGGCTGACCTGCGCCGTGGTTTGGGTCTGTGCCGTGCTGCTGTCCTTCCCCACCTTCTACTTCTACCACTGGTACGAGCCCTCTCACTCCAGGGAGGCGTTCATGTGGAACCCCGTCACGCCCGATGCTCTGGACTACAACAGCACCTACGGCTGGGCCCCTGAGGGCGACGGCGCCCAGCCGCCCCAGTACGTGTGCGAGTTCCGCTTCGCTGACAACGGCACGGCCTGGAGGACCAAGGTGGCGGTGCCCAGCACGCAGCTCGCCGTGGGCTTCTTCCTGCCGCTCTTCGTCATGATCTTCTGCTACACCGCTGTCATCGTCACGCTGCTCAGGGCCAAGAACTTCCAGCGCCACAAGGCGGTGCGGGTGGTTCTGGCTGTGGTGGCCGTGTTCATCGTGTGCCACCTGCCCTACAACATCACCTTATTCTACGACACGCTTGGCATGTTCGACCAGCACACGTGTGAGGAGTCGGACGCCCTGCAGACGGTCAAGACGCTGACGCAGACCGTGGCCTACCTGCACTGCTGCCTCAACCCGGTGCTGTACGCCTTCATCGGGGTCAAGTTCAGGAACCACTTCAGGAAGATCGTCCAGGACCTGTGGTGCCTGGGGAAGCGGTACATCGCTCCCCGCCGCTTCTCCAGGGTCACCTCCGAGATCTATATGTCCACTCGCAAATCTGTAGACGGATCCAGCGAGAATGGCTCCTCCTTCACCATGTGATCCCGACCCGACCCGACCCGACCCAACCCGCCGCAGGAGCCTGGACGACTCGGACACCTCTCAGTCTCTTCGTTGTCTCCGTTTCTTTCGTGTGGGCGTGGCTTCATGTTGACCTTTGACCTGGTCCCTGAGACCCTGCTGCGTTGGCAGATGTGTGCCTTTGTGTTTGGTCCTGAAGGTCCAGTCTGTTCCACCGGGTTTGCAAGTAGCTTCTGCACATTAAATGTGTTTCATGCTGGATTTTCAGGCGATGTCTGTTTTTTCAGTGTGAACAGATCCATTTTTCTGGCCAGTGTGAGATTAAAGATTACTAAATAAATAAAGCCTTCTCTACGTTCTGTCTCCTGTGATGCTGCAGTGTCTCATTCAATGCTATATCCGGGAAGTCCTGACTCGAGTTTTGGACTGGAGCTTCTGTCGCTGGCACTGATCTGTGATGCTGAGCTGTGACTCAGCTTCTGCATCATCATCATCGTTTATATCATATCATAGTTTGTTGTTACTGAGAGAAACCGGTGCCTGGCGACTAATGAGAACGATGTAATGCAGCTGCCAGCTCCTTCCTCCAGTGAATCAACCTGTGGCGTTTCCCTGCTTCAAACTCGTATTAATCACTAAGAGCTGCAACACACACAAATGAGGCAGATGATCAATGACGGATTCAGGGTCCAGAACTATCGAGATGAGGTGAAACTGTAAATTCTGTATCAATAAACCACTTTTAAGCAGAACGTCTCTCCTGATGCATCCAGGCCGTATAAACATGATCAGACTGGGCTCAGATGAAGACAGCAAGGGGACCAGCAACGCCAGCTGCTCTCGGATCAGCTCTCAGCGTGTTTCTGATCACAGTAGCAGAACCTGCAGAACGTTCTGGTTCCCAGAGTCCAGTAAGCAACCATTAACAAGTGAGACTGAAACCATATTGAACACATTTGTGCTGGGATCAGGTCTTTAGTATTTTGAACATTGAACCCAGCAGAGGTCCAGAACTGGCTGGGTTCTACAATAACAATCGGGCTTAGACGAAGCCATGAAAACATCCCCGTTCCTGAGCCTCTGCTGTTTTGGAGCATGACCCTCGGACAGAACAGATGGACTCAGCAGGACCGGATGTGTGAGGGCCCGTATGGACGCTCTGCAGTCTGACACGTGACCAGGGAAGAGTGGGACTGGATGAGAGCCAAGGTCTGCAGCACCGGTTCAGGAGGATCCAAGTTCTGGACTCTGAAACCTCCTTTTTATTGATGTTTATAACAGAATCAGCATATATTTAAACGTTTAATCAATGGGAGTCAGTTGATTATTTCCTAAAAACTAACCAGTAATTACACATAAAATAGATGAAAAGTATCAACATCTCTTTAACACTTTCCTTTATTCACTATGAGTTTAAATTATTGCACAAACATCTTTTTGTTCCTCGACACCATGTTGACCTGTGACCTTTGCCGATGACGTCACCGCTTGACGGCGTGTTTTCAGCTTCTCAGGTCAGGTGGAGCTCCGTTACTGCAGCTTCGTCATGCGGCGGAGCAGAAACGAACTCAGGCACGGCGTAAATAGGGGCCAGTCCAGACTCAGGGCTGGTCCCGGCTCAGGCAGAGCACCACGGGCACCAGGGCCCCGCGGGCCTCGGCGGGGGGCGGCAGCGCCTGCGGCAGGAAGCCCTCCCGCTGCTCGCGCACCTCGAACTGCAGCGTGTGGCTCCGGTTGACGCAGTAGATGCGCTCCTCCAGCACCGCGCAGCGGAACGGACGCGGGTTCTCCAGCGGGAAGCGCTCGCCGCCGTGCCACGCCTTCGCCACCGTGTTGTATTTGTAGACCGTGACCCCGGCGCGCTCGCGCTCGCGCTCCACGTCGAAGCGGTAGATGAGGCTGCGGTGCGCCACCATGTCGGAGGAGCGCCGCCGGCTCTCGTTGAACGGACACTCCTCCCACTCGTCCCGGCGGGAGTCGTAGCGCAGCAGGCGGTAGAAGAGCGAGCCGCCGGACACGAACAGCTCCCCGCCGCACGACGTCGCCTCGTGCGCAACGGCGAACGAGCCTTTGGGCAGCGGGGCCACCGGGCTCCACCTGTCCGCGCGCGGGTCGTAGCGCTCCACCGTGAACAGACACTCCCCCCCGATGGCGTACAGGTGCCCGTCCATGGGCACCAGCCGCAGCTGGCAGCGGGGCTGAGCCAGCGGCCGGACCTGGCTCCAGGTGCCGGTCCGCGGGTTGTAGCAGAAGACCCGGTCCGACGCCTCGGAGCGGCCGTCCCCGTGCGCCCTGATGCCGCCCGCCACGAACAGGTAGTTGTACATGGCGCACATCCCGGAGCCTCTGGCCGGGATCTCCTCCGGGAGGCAGGTGAGCACCTCCCAGCGCCGTGCGTCCGGGCGGAGGCAGAGCACGCGCCGCTGGCGGGCGTCCTCCGGGCTCTCGCGCTCGTTCACCTCGCAGGTCTCGGCCACGGCCAGCACCTTGGTCCCCTCCATCCTCCGGTTCAGGATCAGATCCCGCTCCCCCGCCGTGAGGCGCCCGTACGCGGGGCTTCGCAGCACGTGCAGGTAGTGGTCGCTCATGAAGCGGTAGACGCGCTGCTTGGCGTCGTCCGCGCCTTCGCTCTTGGCTTTTGTCAGGAGGTCGTAGCAGTTTTCTGCGCTGATCTGCTGCTCCCCGGCGCGGAGCTCGGGCTCCTTCCGCTGGCCGGGCTCCATCGGGGTCGGACCGGATCGAGGAGAGGCAACGCCCTGTGTTGCTTTTGTCTATTGTCTCTACTCTCGAACCAGAACCTTCCCGTCCGGATGCTCCATCGTGTGGGTCCGCAGCTTCTCCGCTCCGCGTTCGGACACAAAGGCTCAGTGGCCGAGCGCACTCTTCCTCCTCCTCCTCCTCCTCCTCCTCTCTGGGAGCACGGAGCCGGACTGGACTGTGGTTTCTGGGTTTTGCTCTATGAACAACTCTCCTGATTTGAGAACCTTTGCGGTGCCGTTGTGAAGATGAAATGTTGCGTCTATGTAAATCAGGCTTGAACGCAGGAGCCTCGTGATGTAACTTTGCATTTTCTGCTGACTCCTTTAAATTCATTAAACTGCTGACTGAGAACTTGTGGGTCTGTGGAGGTGTGTCCAGCTGGTTCCGGGTTCGTATCAGTTGTTGTCTCTGACGCTTTGACGGAACCAGCTTCAGTCTGTGCAACAGCGCCATCTGCTGTAGAACATGTAACAGATTTGAGAGGCGGATTAACGAGCTCCGGCACAAAACACCTTTAAAACAGCAGACGTTGTATGAAAGTGATGCATTTAATATAATCAGGTGAATATTTGCCTCCAGCCTCTGGATTCATGGTTCCATACAATATATGTGTGAGTTGTGGAGTCTCCTTTTTATTCTGCACATTTTCTATTTCTGAACGTTTGTGCATCTTTGTGGATCAATAAAGTTCATCTTATCTTATTGAACCCCAGAAGTGATGAAGCAATCTAATCTAAGGTGTTAATATGCAGCTGTATAGAGGGTTCTGCTCTGTGTTCTAAGGCGGGTCTCTTGGGTTTCGTGACTCAAGGCTGTAAACGCGCAGCTGCAAGCTTGAACCTGGTTCTGAACGGCCACCGTGAACGATGGGCTCCGTCCCGTCATGTGAAGCTTTGGCCTCCTCTCCAGCTGCTGGTGCCACTTCCTGTCCCGGTTGTGACTCTGCTCCAACTTCTCGCATTTAAGCTGATACTGGACAGAAAAAAAACTGTGATAAAGCATCTGGAGTCAGCAGGGGGTGCTGACTCCAGATGCTTTATCACAGTTTTTTGCAGCGGCCATCTTTGTTCTTTCATACGTTTTTTGGCACTTGCGAATCCATTATCTTTTGTATATATTTAAAATTATTTCGCTTTTTTTTCAATTATATTTCCAACTTGAAATGAATGGAAAACCATTTTCAAATACTCCTCAGCTTTGTCTTCGTTCAGCTTTAACTATTTCAGCATACTTTAAGCTACAGACACTGTTTAAACTTTAAAACAATCTTCAACTATTCAACCATTTAATTTCTGTTCAGCTTTATAATATCTTTAATAGTTGTTGATCTATAGCAGTTTAAATATTGGGTGGTTTTTGGTATATTTTCAGCTTTTCCATTAGTGTGTATTGCGTCAGCTAGAGTGCGTGATGTCACAGCTATATTGTGAAACAAGGTTTTTTTAAAGGCAGAGATTCCTCAAAGTACAGAGAGTTCCAGATCTCTTCCCATAGACGCTAATGCATTCGTCTGTGAGACTTTTTCAGAGAAATGCCATGCATTAGTCTTCAAACATAAAACTGATACCAGTTGCTTATTAAACCCTTGGCATTAATAAAGTTAAGTTATTTATTTGATAACTATTATGGTTTTGCTGTAAGAAGCCTGTTTAGCAGAGGTGGAACTCTGCTTTCACACAGCAGAATGAGGCTGATTTTCCCGCCTTTTGTCTCCATGACAACGGCACAGCTGCAGCTTTTACTGACAGGTCAAACTCCTGATGCTCAGTGTAGCAATTTTATGCATATTACTGATTAGTTCATTACATTTTTTGATTGTTTAGTAGATAAGCACACCCCTCCTCTGAGTCCTTTCAAAATAAAAGCACCAATCAAATTTTTAATTGGCACTATTTTTGCTTTTGAATAGATAATTGTGAGTAGTTAATGAGACTATTTTACAGCTTAGATATTAAGCACGCACAGCTCCTCCAAATCCTTTCAAAATAAATTATTCCTATGGAAATGCTTTATCTAGTTACCTGAGCAATAGTCTGGTTGGTTTGTAGCAGTGAACCAAACAGGAACCAAACAGGAAGGATGAGCAGCGTGAGGTCAAACAGCTGAGAGATACCTGACGCATAGTTTCCACCGCAGCGGAAGCAGGTTTTGGTAGGTTTGGTCGTAGACTCAGCTCAGAGCTCAGACTGAGGCGAGAGAGCAGCTGCTGTCTCAAAATGGTTGTTGAATAGTTTGTCGAAGCTTTTGGATCTTTGGACACATTGTGTGACTTGGTAGATGAGGACTTCAAGACATGTAAGTGGTTCCTGAAGCAGACGCAGCCGTAGAGGCGGTGCCAACCATCTCCAAAAGTCGCCTGGAGAACGCCAGCAGGGAGGACACCGTGGACCCCATTCTCCAGACCTACAGTGACAGCGCTGGAAAGTGGCCAGAATGGTTGAAGTCTTAAACATGAGAGTGTTTTAATCTCGATCCTTCAGTTAAATCAACTGTTCATCATTTCTGTCTTTTGGTGGACACCTGAGTTATGGGGGCTTATTATGGGCTACGGTGATCATGAAACAGAACAAAGGGAACTCAGGTAGATACAGTAAGAGGTTCCTTCCATCCCATGACTGGGCAGTCACACACACACACACACACAAACACACACACACACACGGTAGAACTTCATCTATTAATGGGGAACCTGTTTGATGAGGAACTTGAGTTAGGTCAGTGAAACATTCCTGCAGCTGTTTTGTGTCTGGTTCTGTACATCAGATGTGTGTGAGCTGAAACTGGTGAAAGCACAGTAACCAAAAACCCGCATCTGTCTGACACCTGCCGGACGGTGGCGCATGTGGAGGATTACCAGGCGTATCCGCAGCATCCTCACAGACTGGAGTCCGCTGCTACTGGGAGGCGCCGTGGAGCAAAAGGGTTTACATATCTGTGAGTTACAGAGGAAGCCACAGAAGAGGAGACAGTCCAGACTGCTGGACGTCCCCAACCACTCCGTCCTGCACAATAACAACAGCTCCTGTCTGCAACAGAGAAGCTGTGTTTGGACACTGTCCTGCTGGGACTCTGTCTCCTCAGACCAGTGATCCACCTCCACACCTTCAGCACCACATTCAGCCAAACATCGTGGATGCTGCGAGATCTAGGCCTCAGAACCAGATCTCATGGAGCTTGTTTGGTCTTTGGTGCTGCATCAGTAAGATCAAGAAGAAAATGAATGAAAATGTAATAAAATACTGTTTAATGAACCAAAGTTGCTGTTGTAGTCAGCAACAACTGTTTTACTACTACTTTTATCGCTAGAATCCTTTTTAAGTTTCTTTTAACAGACAGCTGTGGTTCGTTTTTGGAATTACACATTGGTTCCGACCAGCTGCAGACAGATCCATCCCATCTCTAATCTGAGTCATTTCACCTTCGGCTCGTCTTTGCTGTGGTTCCTGCAAACAGCGGCGGAGTGAGACCTCTTGCGGCCGCGCCTCGTCTATGTGGCCCCGCCCCCCTCAGGTGGTTGTAGTGGCGGAAGGCGGAGGAAGGTGGAACCCAGCGGAACCCACGGAACTGAGCATGGACAGAAGTTCGTCGACGCGAAACAAAAGTCGCATTTAATTCTCCAGAGATGTGAAGCAGCGCGCTCGCGACCTAGGAGAGGACCTTCGGTGCGTGCGTGCGTGCGTGCGTGCGTGTGATCGCCCGGACCTGTAGAAGTCCGTCGAAGCCCATCCAGGTGTGGCCGTCCTACCTGTTCTATTTGGTTTCTAGCGCCGGTTCGGTTCGAACTCACGATGCCGGAGCAAATCAGCGTGACGGAGTTCATCTCGGAGACGAACGAGGACTACAAAGCTCCGACCACGTCCAGCTTCACCACCCGGATGAGCCACTGCCGCAGCGCCGTGGCGGCTCTGGAGGAGGTAGCGTGCACGCGCACAGGCACATAACCCTAGCTTCAAAGCGTAGGTGCCGAAGAAACACGTTGTCGTTTATTGGGGTTTAGTTTATTTCTGATTTATTTGATTAATAGCGAGACGTTATTTAACAGCTGACTGTGTGTTAGTGAGTCTGTTCCTCTTTCTCTCTGTCTCTCGCTCTGTCACACACACACACACACACACACACACACACACACACACACACACACACACACACACACCGACTTCCCCATGGCGGCTCAGTTTGCAACATAACGATGATGAAGCGTCAACAGCTCAGAGCAGCAGCTGGCGGGAAAAGGTCAGAGGTCAAGCATGCAGTCAGTACTACTAGTACAAGTATTAGTACTATTATTGCTACTAGTAATAATGCTGCTATTACTACGACTGAGCATTTTGCACAAGTGCACTGTCTCGTCCACTACTTTGGTGGTTTTAAACAGGTGGAGCTGGTTCAACTCGCTTGATTTCTCGTATCCATGGTAACCCAGACGATAAATCTATCCTTGTACTTTTTATTTCTCTCCCAATGTTGAGAAGCTTGTTTGTTGTTATAAACATAAGATCTTGTTCTTTCATGTTCAGTGGGGTAGTTGTTTTGTTATTATTCAATTAAAAGGTCGAGTAGGTAAAATCAACTGCAGTAAAACGTGGCGAAGTACATCTTCTGATTATGAATCATCAGCTCTGAGTCGTCACGGCATTAACAATGGGGTCAACGTGTCTGAGTCTTGGGTGACACCTCCTGACACCCCTCCTGTTGCATGCTGGGACATTGCCTCTGGGAGACCATTGGAGGGCGCCACCCACCTGATCGAGTCCCGACAGGACCCGTCTCTCCCCGAGTCCTGACACGGAGCCTCTCGTTTACCCCAGCACGTTTAAAGATGGAGGCCGCTCTGTTGCTGATGCGACCAGCTGCTGTGGGGTGTTTAGCACACGTGGTGGCATCACGTCACTCTGCCTGGACTCATTCTGTCGACTCATTCTCTGACACCCAGTCAAACAGTAACTGGACTCGCCGCATGTTTATCCGCTGAGTCACTGCTGGGACGAGAGACAGGAAGAGCAGAATCATACAATGTCACTGTTTCAGTTGAATGTTTTCGATTGAAGCTCCTCGTGTTCCTGGGGGGTCTCTGCTGACGTTGATGAGGTTTGTGGAAGTTAGGCCTGAGTTCTGGGGGAACCGGTGGTTTGGGTTTAAAGTCTGGTTAAGGTTTGTCAGCAACAAAAACTGCTCCAATGATCCAACATGACACGAGCCAGATCAACGATGCTCTGGAAAACACTGCCCGTAGCAGCGAGTCTCTGCTCACGTGTTACCATAAAACCAGCTGGTCCTCGAACGCAGCGCAGGGTCCAACCAGGCTGACGGCACCCCATCCTAAGCTCCATGTATGTGGGTGGACCTTCAGAACTTTGATAAAGGTCCTATTGGTCATAAGAAGGTTTGTTAGTCCAGGAGGGATCTGAAGGAGTTGTTCAGGTTTTAGTCAAACAGGGAATCATCCAGAAAAACCAACTTCCTGTCTTTGTCCCCCTCAGGTTCTGGACTTGGACCGATCAGTTCTTCATAAAATCAAGAAGTCTGTGAAAGCCATCAACGCGTCCGGTCTGGGTGAGTGACACGGCTTCACCTCCGTGTGTAAAATTACTAATGCTTCTCACCACACAAACCTCTTCCTGGCTGCTCTCACACTAATCGTCAGAACCAAACATTCATATCTCTGTGGTAAGAGCTGAGACAACATCAGAACGTGGACCAGAACCCATGAGCATTAATCCAAATGTGGCTAAATGTCCTGTAGCTGCAGCTTGATGCTGTGTTTAGGAGCAGAGACTGGCTCCACTCCAGGAAAGCCAGCAGACAGAGACACCTCAGGTCCCTGAAGGCATCAGCTGGTGGTGCGTTCAGTGTCAGGGAGGCTGGTGGGTTAGTGTTCAGGCCTGTGGAGGCTCACCTCCAGGCATTCCTGCCATACCTGTCTCGTGTCCCAGCATGCTGAGGGAGAGGCCGAATGAAAACACCGAAGGAAGATTAAACACATTCATGTTGTTCAGATGCTGGATGTTAAAAAAACTCGAAGTGCTGCAGCTTTAAAGTTTAAAACGTGTAGAGTATAAATAGAGGTCACTGTGTTTCTGTTATCCGGAAGCTGCCGATCAGCTCATGGTCAGACGGTAATGGAAGCAAAGGTTTATTTCCAGCGGTGCGTGAGACTGACTGTACCTGCAGCCAGATGTGGTGTGAGAAGGAACCAAGAGCAGAGAAACCTTCCTGTTGTGAAAGTGAAGCGGACCCTGAGCGGCTCAGGAAGCAGAAGCTCAGTCCGACTCGGCTTTTGTGGCTTTGCACGTCTCAAACTAAACTAAACTTTTACTACGCTTTGGAGGCGTCCTTCTCGTTTGGGTCACGGCTTTACTGCTCAGAACCTCATATCTGAACCGTTTAAATGCTCCTCGTTATTACTGTTTCCGCTCGTCTTCAGGTTCTACGTGTAATAAATATTTATCTTCAGCTGTGAGCTGATGTAACTAAGTGTCTGCTGCAGCTCACGTGGACAACGAGGACCAGTACTTCCAGTCCATGGATAAGTTTGGGGAGAACTGCGTGTCCAGAGATGACGCCGAGGTCGGCGCCGCCTTCCGTTACTTCGCTGGCTTCACCAAAGAGCTGACGGGCCTGTTCAAGAACCTGGTGAGCGTGACGAGGTTCTGTCAGGAAGCGTTTCCCCGACGCGCGTGAACCGAGCGCTGACCGTGGCTTCTTCCTGTTTTCAGTTGCAGAACATGAACAACATCATCATGTTCCCTCTGGACAGTTTGCTGAAGGGAGACCTGAAAGGAGTGAAGGGGGTTCGTGTTTCCTCTTTCTGCCTCAGACACAGTCCAGCGCTGGTTTACTGGTTTCCAGTTCAGTTGAATGTTTAGGCTCCATTTGTGCTTGTTTGACTGAACATATAAAAACTGGACTCAACTGCCACCATTGAAATGAATGAGAGGTCCAGAACCTTAGAACCCACTGGACTCAGTGCTCAACTTATTGTAGCAGCTTGAACTGCCTCGTACCTGGAAATATTTGCGGAGTGAGTCACAGGTCAGAGTCCGTGTGTTGTTACCAGCAGGTCCTCTAATCACGCGACTCTCTTCTCCTTCAGGATCTGAAGAAGCCGTTTGACAAAGCCTGGAAGGATTATGAGACCAAGCTGTGAGAAGCTCGAGCTCATTACTAGTCGTAGCCTTTTCATGAAGCTCGTTAAATCAGAGTTTGTGTTTGCATCTTCATTCTCTGCAGAGCGAAGATTGAGAAGGAGAAGCGGGAACACGCCAAGCAGCACGGGATGATTCGAACGGAGTTCAGTGGAGGAGAAATAGCGGAGGAGATGGAGAAGGAGCGGCGGATGTTCCAGCTGCAGATGTGCGAGGTGACGTAGTCGCTGGGTTCAAAGCGCCACTCTGGGATCTGAAGCCAGTCAGTAGAGTTTCCCTCTGGTTTCTCTCTGCAGTATCTGCTCAAAGTGAACGAAATCAAGGTGAAGAAAGGCACCGACTTCCTCCAGAACCTCATCAAGTATTTCCACGCTCAGTGCAAGTACGTCCCTGCAGTGCTGGCTGATCTGGGCCGCGGCTCAGCGTTCGTCTTCTCACCTCTACCACTTGTTCAGTTTTTTCCAGGACGGACTGAAGGCGGTGGAGAATCTGAAACCCTTCATAGAGAAGCTGTCCACAGACCTGACGGGGGTGAGGACGCCCTCATTAACACTGTTACCGTAGACATGTGGACAGAAATAATTCAGGTGGAACGTGTCCATCAGATCAAGCAGAGTCATGACGGAGAGAGGAAACAGCTGAGTCAGCTCCGCGACGTCCTGAAGGCTTCGCTGCAGTCTGAGCAGAAGGAGGTGGGGAAGCGCCGATCCGTTGTATTCCGCTCCAAATGTGACCACGCTAATGTTGGCCACTCGTCTTCACAGGACCCGCAGGCTAAGCAGAACGCAGGCTACAGCCTCCATCAGCTGCAGGGCAACAAGGCCCACGGAACCGAGCGCTCCGGGTTCCTCTACAAGAAAAGCGAGGGGTGAGTGACCTTGCAGTAGAAGGACGAGCCCAGTGTGGAGTCCTGACTGACCCGATGCGTCTCCTTCTCAGTCTGAGGAAGGTTTGGCAGAAGAGGAAGTGCTCAGTGAAGAACGGCTTTCTCACCATCAGTCACGGCACGGTAAGAGCCCGGGTTCTGCTCGCACATCCCCGATTCCTCCGTGGTTCCATCGGTCTCACCCACCTTCCTGCTCGCTGCCACGCAGCCCAACACACCTCCAGCCAAACTCAACCTGCTCACCTGCCAGGTGAAGAGGAGTCCGGACGAGAAGAAGAGCTTCGACCTGTTCTCGCGTGAGCTGCCGTCTCGTCTCGTCTCGTCTCGTCTGGTCTCCTCTCCTCTCCTCTCGTCTCGTCAGCTTGTTGTGTTTTGTCCTAACGTCCGTTTCTCCCCTCAGATGATCGAACGTATCACTTCCAGGCCGAGGACGAAGCCGAATGTCAGGTGTAAGTATTGGACCCTCCGACCCGTGACCTCAGAGCCTTGTTGTGGTACCTGACCCGTTTGTGTGTGCAGCTGGATCTCAGTGCTGCAGAACAGTAAGGAGGAAGCTCTGAGCGCAGCCTTCAAAGGGGAACAGGACGAAGGAGAGAACAACATCGTGCAGGAGCTGACGAAGGCCATCGTAGGAGAAGTGAAGCGGATGCGAGGCAACGACGTGTGCTGCGACTGCGGCGCCACCGGTGAGACCCGAGTCATATCTGGGTTTGCGCAGTGCCGGCTGGTACTGGTGTCACACTGTGACTCGGGTCTCCTGTCCCCCAGGTCCCACCTGGCTGTCCACCAACCTGGGTGTGCTGATCTGCATCGAGTGCTCTGGGATTCACAGGGAGATGGGGGTCCACTACTCCAGGATCCAGAGTCTGGACCTGGATGTGCTGGGAACCTCGGAGCTCCTGGTGAGTAGCTGTTGGCATCACTGGCGTGTGCTATAGTTCAAGGAACAACAGGCCGGCACCATTTGTTGTGTTTCAGTTGGTGAAGAACGTGGGAAACGCCAGCTTCAACGACATCATGGAGGCGGACCTGTCTGAGCAGGACGCGTCCAAACCGGATCCGAGCAGCGACATGTGAGAGAACGGAGCGACGTGAGCACCCGCTCACTGTGACCTGGCCGCTGACGCCCTCGCCTCTGTCCTCTGTCCTCTGTCCAGGCAGACCAGGAAGGACTACATCACGGCCAAGTACACGGAGAAGCGCTTCGCTCGGCGCCGCTGCACCGACGCCGCGTCCAGGATGCAGGCTTTGTACGAGGCCGTGCGGAACAGGGACATCCTGGCTCTGATCCAGGTCTACGCTGAGGGGGCGGATCTGATGGAGGCCGTGGCGCAGCCCAAAGAGCACGTATGACCCGCTCAGGTTGTGTCTGTATGAGCCGAGTTCTGACGGAGCCGCAGCGGGTCAGAAAGCCACTGTAACGGTTCTGCCGTGTTGCCACCAGGAACCCGGAGAGACTGTGCTGCACCTGGCGGTCCGCATGGTCGACAGAAACTCCCTCCACATTGTCGACTTCCTGGCCCAGAACAGGTAGCTCCGCCCTGAGCAGAGGCTTCACTGACTGACATGAGCGGGTAAAGGTGCTGACCCGTGTGTGTGTCCGCCAGCGCCACCCTGGACAAGCAGACGGCCAAAGGCAGCACGGCGCTGCACTACTGCTGCCTGACGGACAACAGCGAGTGTCTGAAGCTGCTGCTGCGAGGACGAGCCTCGGTGTCCATCAGTGAGTGGCTGGACGACGCTCCCGCCTCCGTGTGCTTTTCAGTCTCACTTCCTCCTTCGTCTCCACAGCAAACGAAGCGGGAGAGACGCCGCTGGACATCGCCAAGCGTCTGCGCCACATCCAGTGTGAAGAGCTGGTAGGAGACGCCTCGGCGCCACCCGGACCCGGCGGCGGAGCCGTTCTTCTCATGTGTGTCCTGTGTTTCAGTTGACTCAGGTCCAAACCGGGAAGTTCAACGTCCACGTCCACGTCGAGTACGAGTGGCGTCTCCAGAACGAGGACCTGGACGAGAGCGACGAGGACATGGAGGACAAGGTCAGGTTTGTCCGGAGCAGCGCCGCGCCGCGGGTAGCGGGTTGTGGCTGTGTAACGCTGGTGCCGTTCTCCTGCAGCCCATCCCTGTGCGCCGCGACGAGCGTCCCGTCAGCTGCTTCATGCCAGGAAGCGGGCCGGTACCGCCCAACCTGTCGGCCGTGGCCAGAGACGCTGCCAACCTGGCGCGGGAGAAACTAAGGCCTCAGGTCCCCAGCATGATGATGAGCAACGAGACCTACGGAACCGTGTTAGACCTCAACTTACCGCCACCGGGACCAACACCACCGCTGCCCCCCAGAGGTCCCAACAGAGGTCCGATGAACCCATCCTTAATTCTCAGAATTCAGGCAGGACCCCCAAAGACCCAGCTGAGTGGTGTGGTTCTGTCTTCATGCAGGAGCAGGACCGGGTAAACCTGGAGCCATGGAGGCTGTAGGAAGACAGCGGTCGTCTTCGGACCCGCCCGTTCCTCAGACCCCTGAGAGAAACTCGTCCATGTACGGTGAGTCATCTAAAATGTTTTTTTGACCTTTAAGTGCAGTTTTATTCACTTGGGCGTTTTGTATTGATTAGTAACTGGGTTCTACTCACATCTGTCCTGTTCTCCCAGTGCTCCCAGTGGGTCCCCCTCCTCCTACAGTAAACAAGAGGGCCACCATGTTTGAGCCCAAGGCTGTGTCCGCCAAGAATACCCCCCTCCCCCCGCTGCCAACAGCAGCACCCCCCCCAGTACCACCAGGGCCACTTTTATCACCCGTACCACCACCTCCCTCTCACAAAGCTCCACCCATCCCCCCACCCATTCCCGGCCACAGCAACAAACCACTGGGACAACCGGGACTGCAGAGACCACCAGGCCCACCAGTGGCACCGGGACCATCTGCATCACCTGGCCCACCAGGACCAGCGGGCCCACCAGTGGCATCGGGACCATCTGCATCACTGGGCCCACCAGGACCAAGATCGGTAGGAGCACCTGCGTCTCCCACTGGGTAAGGCCTATACTAACTGTGGTGGACAGTTCTGTGCTGAACCGGGCCTAAGCAGCTCTTTGCTGGACCGGTCAGCGCTCATCTGTACTTCTTTCTTCTGATTTCAGCTCCGTGACAAATCCCCCACTGAGACCACCCGTCAGAACTGGATCAGTGGACAAACACGGTACACACTCTCACAAAGACCCACACACTGTCGTAAAGCCCTGAATGACGTTTGTTCTCCTGTAGGGTCTCAGTCCAGATCTCCACAGACTCCAGGTCCACCAGCACCCAAACCCAGATGCACCTTCTCTGTAAGTCCACATCATCAGCAGCCGCTCCAAAAACCACAGGCTGTGTCATGTCCACTTGTACTGTTTGTGTTTTATTGTAATGTAACTGCAATGGCCCCATAGACAGCTGCCTCGATGTGCCAACAGCAAGACAAGTTCCTAGTTCTGTAAAGTTCTGATTCTGATGTCTGCTTTGTTCCTGTCTGATGTGTACAGAAGCAGAAGCCTCAGCGGGTCAAAGCCATCTACGACTGTTCAGCTGACAACCCAGACGAGCTGACGTTCAAGGAGGGGGAAGTGATTGTGGTGGAGGGTGAGGAGGACATCGACTGGTGGGTGAGTGACGCTGCTCTCCAGCAGGTGGATCTCTGACCGAGTAGAACCGTAGAGTTCTGACAAGGCTTAGTGGCTCAGTTGGTTAAGCGTTAGCCTGGGGTGCCGAAGGTCTTAGGTTCAGAGCACCAAGTCCTTGAGTAAGACACTTTGCACTGCTCCCCTCAGGATGGGGTTAATTATAATAATAATAGTAGTAGAAGTTGTTGTAGTAGTATTATTATTATGTTTATCTGTGTTTCAGGTCGGACATATTGAAGGAGAGCCGACCCGACGGGGAGTGTTTCCTGTCACCTTTGTTCACTTCATCACAGACTGAGATGTCAGCGTTGCCTCCTGCTTCTTGACCCAGCTCAGTCTGAGGGAAAACGTGCAGGACCAACAACTCCACTGTTGGTCTGGATGCAGATATCTGATGTCTGAGATGAAGTCTGCGGGATGCTTTTTTATACAAACGTGTCTAAACTCTTAGCTTTTAAAATTTTACCAGATCCCACACTAGCCAGACTGAATTTCTGTAATTGAGCACATCTTTCCATCCAGACTGGGTCAAGCAGTTCCACAGATGTTTGCTGCTGGTGTCCATCCTGATGTTACAGCGCTAGAACCCTCTAATCGATGTTTTCTGGTTCTAAATATTATTTGTTGTATTATTACCGGTAGTTATTTTAACTGGAGGTGAAATATGAACATCCGCTTTAATTTAATGCATCTCCTAAACTTATGTTGCTCCTGTGACGCCCAGGAACATGGTTTTGTTTGTTTGTTTAACTAAATTGTTTTGTTCCTAACACAGAGCTTTGTCTTTCATTTGTTTCTTAATTTCCTCTTTTCTGCACTTATTTCTTAATTTATACATATCTTTTTATGTTTTCATTTTTTCTCATTCGTTTTAGACATAAAACAGAAAATCTAATGCACTTGATAAACCGCAGCCATCATTCATCGTATTACTGTGATACACTCTTTCTGGAGAAATTTGATCTGAACTATTTAAACATGTTTTTACATTATTATTATTATTAATATTAAAATAATAATAACAATAATAATAATAATGTGATTGTTATCATCATTATTAGTATAATAATAATAAATATTGTTATTGTGTATTTGGCCCCACATACTATGAATAAATGTGTTATTATTTGAAATAATAATAGATATCTACTGGCTTTAAATATCTAAATAGTAAAGTGGATGGAGTCTATTTGGAGGGGCTTTACAGAACAAACATTCCATATTTATTTTTATACATTTACTATATTACTTTTAATAGTAAGGATAATATTTCAGTTCTGATTGTGCTTGAGATTCTGCTTCCATTTAAAACTTTATGTACTTCAGCAGTTTTAACAGTTCTGTTGATTAAATGAACCAATGATTCAACTCTGTTTACTGACTTGTGTCACATTTGTACTTTGAACTTACATATTTGTATGCATTTTTGATCAACTTTGTTAACTCAACATTAATCCACTTTTAAATAAGATTTGTTGTCGGAGTGTTTTTTTGATAATGGCTTAAGGTGGATGGAACGTTATACGTTAAATTGCTGTGATATACGGAGACATTAACACGCGAACCGGAAGTGACGCAAAACTAACTAGCAACCCGCCTAGGCATCACAATGAAATATTTGTTATTTGTTTATTACTGTTATTTGTGAATACGTTGGATTTTTTGGAGTGAACATGGCAGCTAAACGTAAAAGTGACGTGAACGTCCCTGCGGAGGAAAGCGACCAGCTGCTCATCCGTCCGCTGTGAGTGGAAATGTGACTCTACGCGGTGTTAGCCTGCTGCTAGCGGAGAGCTAGCCGGGCTCTAGCCGCAAAAACCTTTAATTGAAATGCTTTTTCTAGCAACAAAGATAAAAACTTTAGTCATCATCTACTTTTTAGTACTTTCAGTGACTCAGTTAAATTTTTAGTTTTAGAATTAAAGTTCGGGCTAGACTTGACATTATTGAAAAACATGATTCAAACTATGATTCGACTAAACATCTAGAGGGTTAAGTGATAATGAATGACAAGCCTAGATTGCGGTTGATTAGTGAAATGGTTTGAATCGCATATTGTTTGCATGCGGTTTATAAAGAGAAAGTGAATGTTAGCAGTTTTACTTTCTACTCTAAAATGTCAAACCTGACACGGACTGTGAACTGTGTGTTCAGAGGAGCAGGTCAGGAAGTGGGCCGGTCCTGCATCATTCTGGAGTTCAAGGGCAGAAAAATCATGGTAAGTGGTTGTGTGATTAAAGCTGGGTTGGCTCAGTGCTAATCGTAGGCTCTGTTTGTGTTGTAGCTGGACTGTGGGATCCACCCTGGTCTGGAGGGCATGGACGCCCTGCCTTACATCGACCTGATTGATCCAGCGGAGATCGACCTACTGCTCATCAGCCAGTGGGTTCAGCTCAGCGTCACAGTAACACAGAACACTGACACATTGCTTCTGCTGTGGCTTTTTGACTTTGAGATTGTTTCGGTTCCAAATAAATCTAAAATATATTTTTTTTCCTTCAGCTTCCACCTGGATCACTGTGGTGCTCTTCCCTGGTTCCTGCAGAAGACCAGTTTCAAAGGACGTACATTCATGACTCACGCCACCAAGGCCATCTACCGCTGGCTGCTGTCGGACTATGTCAAAGTCAGGTGAGACAATGTCAGGTTGGAGGACGTGTAGTAGTGCTGTGATGTTTTTACGTACTGATAGTGACGTGTGATTTTGTAGCAACATTTCTGCAGACGACATGTTGTACACTGAGACAGACTTGGAAGAGAGCATGGAAAAAATCGAAACTATCAACTTTCATGAGGTAAAGGAAGTGGCCGGCATCAAGTTCTGGTGTTACCACGCTGGACATGTGCTCGGAGCCGCCATGTTCATGATCGAGATAGCTGGCGTCAAGGTAACAGCCACTCATCACACACAGAGGAACCAGCACCGCTTAAGCTATTAAAGTTCACAGTCAGTCACAGATTTACGTGTGTGTGTGTTTGTGTGTTTGTGTGTTTGTGTTTGCTTGCTTGCAGCTGCTGTACACGGGGGATTTCTCCCGACAGGAGGACAGACATCTGATGGCAGCAGAGATTCCCAGTGTCAAACCAGACATCCTCATCACCGTGAGTTAGAGATTCGCTCTTGGATCGTTTGTCATTTAGATTCCTCAGTAACGAAGGTGCTTTCTGCCCCTAAGGAGTCCACATACGGGACTCACATCCACGAGAAGAGGGAGGAGCGCGAGGCTCGGTTCTGTAACACCGTCCACGACATCGTGAACCGGGAGGGACGCTGTCTGATCCCCGTCTTTGCTCTGGGACGAGCCCAGGAGCTGCTGCTCATCCTCGGTAAGATGATCTGAAACTACTGGTCTAACTTACTCTGTTCACTCTGTTTGGTCAAGGCCAACGTGAAATGTCTGAATGAGTGAAGCTCATAACTGCATCAGAACGTCTACCCATCTTGACTTGTATTTACCAAATATGCTCACTCTGTGTGTTTACACCAGATGAGTACTGGCAAAACCACCCAGAGCTCCATGACATTCCCATCTACTACGCCTCATCACTGGCCAGGAAGTGCATGGCCGTCTACCAAACCTACATCAACGCCATGAACGACAAAATCCGAAAAGCCATAAACATCAACAACCCCTTTGTCTTCAAGCACATCAGCAACCTGAAGGTGGGACTGTGGCAAATCACAGCTTTCTCTGTTGGTTTATCCTGTACACATCTGATGTGTCTGTGTATGTTTCAGAGCATGGATCACTTTGACGACATCGGCCCTAGCGTGGTGATGGCGTCTCCTGGTATGATGCAGAGCGGCTTGTCCAGAGAACTGTTTGAGAGCTGGTGCACCGACAAGAGAAATGGCGTCATCATCGCTGGATACTGTGTGGAGGGAACGCTGGCCAAGGTGAGAGACAGGAAGGAGACCCAGCGAGGAAGAACAACACTGTGACCCGTGTGGTAAATAATGTAAACATGTTTGTTTCAGCACATCATGACGGAGCCCGATGAGATCACCACCATGTCGGGTCAGAAGCTTCCTCTGAAGATGTCAGTGGACTACATCTCATTTTCTGCTCACACAGACTATCAGCAGACCAGCGAGTTCATCCGAGCCCTCAAACCTCCACACGTGGTAAAAAAACATGGCCGACACTCACACGAACTCAGGTGTCACTTTTAGTAGTAGTTATTATTTCACCCTTAAACTCTTTGCGTTAGTAGTTTCCCTGTTGTGCTTACAAATAAAACATATAGTGGCTAAAGTATAGCTGCAATCAGTGCCGTGTCAGACTAACATGTTAAAGCTTGGTAATTTGCGCATACAGATCCTGGTCCACGGGGAGCAGAATGAGATGGCCCGTCTGAAGGCAGCTCTGATCCGAGAGTACGAAGATAACGATGATGTTCACATTGAGGTCCACAACCCTCGAAACACAGAGGCCGTCACGCTCAACTTCAGAGGAGAGAAACTGGCAAAGGTTGGACTGAAGCTGCAGAAAACCTACCAGTTGTGTTTCTGAGGTCATTAACTCCCAGCATGCTCTGCTGCAGGTCATGGGCTTGCTGGCTGACAGGAAATGTGCCCAGGGTCAAAGGGTCTCTGGGATCCTGGTCAAACGAAACTTCAACTACCACATCCTGACTCCCTCCGACCTCTCCAGTCAGTACCTCAGTCATTCGGTTGTGACGTGTCAGTCCTGGCATCATCATCATCATCAGCATGATCTGTGACACTGAACAGGGATCATTAAACGCCTCTATGTGCAGCAGGTCATGTGATCGTTTCTCTCCTGTGTTTAGACTACACGGATCTGTCCATGAGCACAGTGACGCAGACTCAGGCCGTCCCGTTCACCGGGCCCATCTCCCTGCTGGTTAGCCAGCTGCGGAACCTCGCTGGTGGGTCACAACCATAACAAAGGACCAGGACCACATATGTAGGTAAATCCAGGTTAACGTGCTGTTTGCTTTTAGGAGATGTGGAGCAGGTGGATGGAGCAGAGAAAATCACCATCAAGGTCTTTAAGAACATCACTGTGGTGCACGAAGCCGGGATGGTTCTGCTGGAGGTCAGAGCCGGTTCAGTCCCCCTGTCTGTCACTGTCTCATTCTGTCTCTGAACTGCCCATGTTCTCGTTCCAGTGGATCGCCAACCCTCTCAATGACATGTATGCTGATGCCATCACCACGGTGGTTCTGGAGGTCCAGTCCAACCCTAACGCCCAAAAGTGTCAGTGGACGCGGCACCGCCCTGTGCACTTTGACTTACGGCGTAAACATGCATTTAATGAGTCCTGTTTGTTTTAGTTCTGGAAGGCAAGAGGGAAACCTTTGACGAGGACATGTTCGTGGAGAGGCTGGCGCTCATGCTGCAGTGAGTGCTGCATTTGAATACACCAGCACACATGGAGAATTGCATTAAGTTTGGTAGAGCTAGTCTAGTTCATGTGCATGTTTGAATAATCGGTGTTTCCTGTTGCAGCGACATGTTCGGGGACGACTGTGTGAACTACAAAGACAATAAAAACCTAAGTGTGACGGTGGACGGAGTCACGGCGTTCATCAACCCAGGAGCCAGAGTGAGTAGCTCAAGGGTTCAGGTAATGCCACCCGGAGTTTGATACCTGTCCACTGACCTTTGACCTGCCCTCCAGTCCGTCACCTGTACAGAGGACGAGTCCCTGAGGGATATGGTGGAAGTCGCCATCCATCGGCTGTACGACACCCTCAGCCCCATCTTCTGACGTCACCACCACCCGTCTGGTGTTTGCTTCATTGATGCGGTTGAACCAGTATATGAACGTGTTGATACAGGAGCAGATGTGAACATTTATATGCTGGTTGCAAAAAGTGAACATGGTTCCAACGGAATCAGATATCTGTTTTGTATCCAAATAATTTCCTAGTAATTCTCAATAAAACATTTGACCAGTGAATGTTTTGTTGAGTCTCTTCTGTCCAGTTGTAAATACAGACAGAAATGATTATTGATGGATTTCAATATTTTGGTTTATTAAAACCTCAGCTCTTCATTCTGAGCAGCAGGTGGTGAAACATTGTTTTCCTACTAAACAGGTTCACCTGTTGTGGACTAAACAAACATTTAAAATGAGTGCATTTGAATAGCAGAGTCTAATAACAATAAAGCTTTAAATGAACACAGTATCCAAAGAAGCTTGTACCAAACAGTTTTATGGCTTTAAAACGCTTTGGTTCACATCTCAAACATAATATCAACAGCAAAAACACATGCAAACCTTCAAAGTAATCTGGAAGGAAACATACAAAATACCCAGTCAGCTAAAACTAACTTGTTTGAGTCTCCAAGAAACGAGTGTAAACGATTCAAATGTGCAGCCACCAGTAGAACCACGGCCCGAGTCTACTGCATAAATGTGTTTGCGTCTGGTGGAGCAAGGCACTAACCCCGTCGGTCGCATCTCCAGCTCCCTTCACGCACTGTCCAGACACGGATGCCAGCGAAGCCAACGACCCAATAATCCCACACACAGCTGATGGGTCCAGCACCTCAGAACTGCGTCTCCCTGGTGCTGATGTTGAAGAGCAGCGCCCTCTCCCCGAGGCTCATCACACTTTTGTCTGTCAGGTCTTCGAAAGAGCGTTGTGTGGATCGGCCTGGGCGCCCAAACGCCTCCTGCAGAGCCTCCTGGTCCAGGTAGCAGTCCGGGCCGGGGTCCTCCTGGATGGTGGCCATGCGGGGGCTGTCCAGGGGAGGGGGGCCGTGGCAGCCGGGCTCTGACCCCGGAGGGCTGCTCGTCTGTTGAAAGCGCATGTGGGCAGCGGAGCAAGGGGGGAAGCTGGGGGATTTGTAGATCCGAAGTGATGCGGAATCCAGGCTGCTGAGGAACTCGGCATTCTGGGTAAACAAAACAAACACGGTCCCGAAGGATTTAACTACCACAACAGGTGTGAGTGTGAGCGACGGCGCAGACACTCACGCTGGGGAAGAACAGGGACTTGGTCGTCTGCTCGTACTGTCTGTCCATCTTCTTGTCCTGAGTCGGAGGAGAAAGTGGCTTTAGTTGTTGTTTAAACATCTAACGTTGGCGATGGCGTCTGCAGGACTGACCACACAGTGGACTAGGATGCTGAGCGGAACCCAGAGCAGCAGGGAGAACGCCACCACGGACGCCACCACGTTATCAGCCAGGAAGCGCCCCAACGAGTCGATGTCCAGCTTCTCGATGAAGTCCCAGAGTCGCTCCACCACGTCCTGCACCTGCTTCATGCACCTCCCCTGCTCAAACAACGTGCGCCGTCAGCAGCTGCAGCAGCTGCAGCAGCTGACGGTGCTGACGGTGCTGACGGCGCTGACGGCGCTGACGGCCACCCACCGCTCCGTCGCAGAAGCCCACGGTGCAGGGTTTGCCTTTACGCAGGAACACGGACTTTCCCGTCGGGTCCCGGTACGGAACGCAGGCGCCGCTGCTGTCCCTGCAACAGACGCTGCAGGACGAGTTGCTTTCTGCACACAACAGACACAGACAGAGGGTGACGCGGCTTTGAAGACACGGAGGCAAGGGAACGGCAGGGGGAAACGGGCCGGTACCGTTGCAGGCGCAGGGCTGCAGGTCCAGGACCACCCGGCAGAAAGGAACACACTCTCCCCCCAGACACTGGCCGTTGTCCAGGCACGCCGTGTTGTTGGCCGCGTCCTCTGGCGGAGGACACTCGCTGCTGTTTCCTGTCCACACAAACACGTCACACACTGGCCAGCGCACGGAACCGAGCGCGACCTTTGACCTGCAGGCCCACCTGTGCAGTAGGAGCGGCCCTTACAGGTAGCGTCGATGGGCTCCTGGCAGACTTGGCCTTCAGCCTCGAAGCGGCAGTTTCTGCAGCAGGCGCTGTTCCTGTCGCTGGACCCAGAGAGAGAAGCTGAGCCGAGAGGAGGACGGAACCGGGCGGATCCAACCCACTCACCTGCACCGGGCTCCAGGCTTTAGTTTGCAGCTGGCGGTGCAGCAGCGGTCCGTGTTGATGTGCAGCAGCCCGGGGTCGCACTCCTCGCCCTGCTCCACCCGAGAGTTCCCACACACGTTGGTGTTGCGCTCCTTGAAGCAGGACGGGGCCTTCGTCTTCAGGCGCTTCAGGATGGAACGTTTGCTGCAGTTGGAGAAGAGCTGGACACGACAGAAACTCGAGCTCAGCCCTGGTTCTGTTCTACAAAGCCATGAACATAACGGGCAGGCCCACGCTCACGGAACCAGAACCTTGTTGTTGACGTGGTCTCCGCTGACAGCGATGGGGTACATGACGTATTTGCCCCCCTGGTCCTCTCGCGGGGCGCAGTCGGGCAGGTCGTCTGGGTCGTGCTCTGCTCCAAAGTTATGGCCCAGCTCGTGAGTGGTCACCAGGTCCGCTTCCTGTAGAGGAACCGAGCAGAGTCTCATGCGAGTCACTTTGTTGTTCATGCTACAGTCTCGGTCATGTCCCACCTTGGTGAGGATGGTCTTCCCGTAGTTCTTGGTGCTGGTCAGTCCCGTGTTCAGGTAGATGCTTCTCTGCTCGCTGGCAGATGACGGACAGGCTGAAGGACACAAACAGGCCGGTTACTGGAGCGGCCGTGGCGCCGTGGCCTGCGGCCGTGGGAGCAGAACGGCACCTTTGGAGCAGAGGCCTCCGGGGATGTCCAGTTTGGACGGCGCCACGTAGGCCAGGCCCAGTGTGCCTTCGTCGAAGTCCTGGTAGGTGAAGAGGTGAGCCAGGCACACGTTGGACGCCTTCTCTGCGATGTCCACGCTGAACTGCTCCAGCAGCTTCTTGACGTCCCACACCTTCCTGCCCTCCACCGGACTTCCTCTCATGTTGAAGTGACTTTTCCCCGGAGCTACGGGAGTTGGAATCTTCTCTATGATGATCTGACGGACACACAGCACAGTGAGCAGTGGGACCGGGTCAGCGTCCTGGGGTCTGGGTCCCTCCTCACCTGCTGGATCTGGACTCCGTAACCTATGAAGCCGTCGCCCCAGGACGTGTTTCTGTAGATGTCGTCTACTCGATCGATCAGCTCGATCTGAAATCACAGTGGCTGTGGTTAACCTGCGGCTAAGATGCGGCTAAACTGCGGTTAAGCTGCATTTAAACTGTGGTTAAACTGCGGCTAAGCTGCGGTTAAACTGCGGCTAAGATGCGGTTAAGCTGCGGCTAAGCTGCGGCTAAACTGCGGCTAAACTGCGGTTAAGCTGCGGTTAAACTGTGGTTAAACTGCGGCTAAGCTGCGGTTAAACTGCGGCTAAACTGCGGTTAAGCTGCAGTTAAACTGTGGTTAAACTGTGGCTAAGCTGCGGTTAAACTGCGGCTAAGCTGCGGCTAAGCTGCGGCTAAACTGCGGCTAAACTGCGGCTAAGCTGCGGCTAAGATGCGGCTAAGATGCGGCTAAACTGCGGTTAAGCTGCAGTTAAACTGTGGTTAAACTGCGGCTAAGCTGCGGTTAAACTGCGGTTAAGCTGCGGCTAAGCTGCAGCTAACCTGCGGCTAAGATGCAGCTAAACTGCGGTTAAGCTGCAGTTAAACTGTGGTTAAACTGCGGCTAAGCTGCGGCTAAACTGTGGTTAAGCTGCGGCTAAGTTGTGGTTAAGCTGCAGCTAAGCTGCGGCTAAACTGTGGTTAAACTGCGGCTAAGCTGCGGCTAAACTGCGGTTAAGCTGCGGTTAAACTGCGGCTAAGCTGCAGTTAAACTGTGGTTAAACTGCGGCTAAGCTGCGGTTAAACTGCGGCTAAGATGCGGTTAAGCTGCGGCTAAACTGCGGTTAAGCTGCAGTTAAACTGTGGTTAAACTGCGGCTAAGTTGCGGCTAAGCTGCGGCTAAGCTGCGGCTAAACTGTGGTTAAGCTGCGGTTAAACTGCGGCTAAGCTGTGGTTAAGCTGCGGCTAAGCTGCGGTTAAGCTGCGGTTAAACTGTGGTTAAACTGCGGCTAAGATGCGGTTAAGCTGCAGTTAAACTGTGGTTAAACTGCGGCTAAGTTGCGGCTAAGCTGCGGCTAAGCTGCGGGTAAACTGTGGTTAAACTGCGGCTAAGCTGCGGCTAAACTGTGGTTAAGCTGCAGTTAAACTGTGGTTAAACTGCGGCTAAGCTGCGGTTAAACTGCGGCTAAGATGCGGTTAAGCTGCGGCTAAACTGCGGTTAAGCTGCGGTTAAACTGCGGTTAAACTGCGGCTAAGCTGCGGTTAAGCTGCAGTTAAACTGCGGCTAAGCTGCGGCTAAGCTGCGGCTAAACTGCAGCTAAACTGCGGCTAAGCTGTGGTTAAGCTGCGCCTGTGCCGCAGGCTTCTCACCAGGTAGTTGAGGGTGGTGCTCTCCTCGCCGCGACCCATGTGCTTGAAGAAGCGATAGTCGGCCACCAGCAGCAGGGGGCAGGTGTTCTTCCTGTGGTCAGGAACCTGCCGCTTGGTCCTGGACGCAGACGCTGCGCAGGTAAAAACATGGAATCAGACACAACGTGGGCGGCGACGTGACAGACGTCCGCGTCCACTCACCGCCGCCGTCCTCGTCCTCAGTCGATCGCACGCCGCCAGGAAGCAGGTGGCCGGGGTCAGAGGTCACGTAGCCGCACACCGAAGGCTGCCGCAGCCGGCTGAGGTTCCGGATGTCCTCTGAGCGGTAAACCAGCAGGCGGCCGTCATGCGGCGCAGGCGTGAACCTCCACAACGGCTACAAACAGGAAGAGAGAGGGCGACGGGCGTGAGGCCACGCCCCCAAGCGGCCGCAGCCTATCTGACGGTTCTACTTCACCTCAACGTTGTACTCGCCCTCCTCCGTCAGGATGTGGGCCGAGAACTCGTGCTCGTCTATGTGAGCCTGAACCCGAGAGTGTTCCTCCCCTGGAAAACAGAACCTCAGAGTGAAGCTCCAAACTCGCTTTCTGCTGCATGGAACCGGGCCCAAAGGCTCGGACCTGGCCAGGGTCCGAGCCCGTCTTCAGTTCCACCGCCCTGCTCCCATGCCCACAGCTGGTTCAGAACCTGCTTTTACCGATGACGTGTCCGGTGAAGTAGCTGTGTCTGTCCACGGGGTGGGTCCGCTCGCTGCCGTCCTCGTCCACGATCACGGCTCTGAAATCCTCTGTGAACAGCTCCTCGTTGGTCCGGAGGTACAGCCTGAACTGCCTGCAGACAAACCACGGTTCCTGAGCCGTTGGGGTCTAGGGTGACTAGAACCTGTTGGACGCGTGGGCCGACCTCTGCAGGGCGCTGAAGCTGAGCATCTTCTCCACATGAGTTTGGCTCTGGACGTCTCGGCGCCGGACGGAGTGGGTCTGCAAGCTGGAGAGAGGCAGCACGTCGAAGTCGTGCAGCATGGACCTGAGAGAAGCTGAGGAGGAAACAGAACCTCAGCAGCAGTAGACGCCTGGTTCCGCCAGGGCTCGGATCAGGAAGGACCGGTGGTTCTGAAACTTCTGTGTCGTGTGCGTGTTCTCAATGAAACAAACAATAAAGTTTAACAAACTCAACATTAATGTGACAATGTGGCTGAACCGTGTTTTCTTCGAACTTTGAGTTGAGACATGAGCTGCTGACGAATAACAAAAAGACAAAACCAACGCTGACACGCTGACTCTTAGTTCAGAACCAGGCTTCTAGTTTCCGAACCCGACTGAGGCACTTACTGAAGTCCGGCTCCGCAAACAGAACCGCGGACAGCGTCAGGAGGAGGAGGCCGAGCTGCTGCCTCATGTTTGGCTGAAGGTTCGGCGGCTCCGTGGTGCGAACTCCGCAGAAACCAGGAAGACGAACCTCAGCCTGGTCAAGTTCCTGAGAGCTGCGAGACGGAAGTGGCTACTTCCACAATAAAAGCACAAGAAAAGCTTAACAGCTAGACACTGAAATTTGATATAAAGTAGCACGTTCTTCTACTACTACTACTCTACTACTATTAAATGCCTCTGAAGGTATAAAAACACCAACAGCAATAAAATACAATACCAATCCCCAGGAAACACTTTATTTTGAAAATTAATTTAACTGTTGTGTTGCACTGAGTTTACAAATGTGATTTAACGATGGAATATGAAGTTGCGTCGTAAGTTAGATGTTGTCTTTGCTCTGAGTGTGTTAACTGTTCAATTAACACACCCTGTGTCAGACTGAATTTGAGCGCGTGCGCGTCCTGTACGAGAATAACACCGACATCTGGACGCTCTATTTATAACAGCTGATCTCATCCAAACCGCTATTACCTCAAGATAAAATTCACTGAGCAAATAAATACTATAAAAACCTCAGAGTCGGAAGGACTACATATAATACTACAGGAAGAAAATATATATATAATTTGACACAGACAAGCAACAGTTAACCAACAGTATTTGGTAGCAGAAGAATGTATGTGGTCCAAAAGATTTACACATTAACAGAAGAGTCGTATAAATGGTTTGTATATGAATCCACTTGAGACATTTATCGTTTATAACGTTATAACGTTTTCTATAACGTTTTAACCTCAACTACATCAAGTGCAGTAGCTGCAGTTCTTCATTCAGCCGAGAGGGGGAGCGGAGAGCGAATGTGTCATCAGCGGAAACCGGAAAAAGACGAACGCCGAAGAAGAACTCCACCCAAACATTCTCCACGTGTGACGCCGACGAAGTTCGGAACGTTTTTAGAGCGTTTTAAACGGCAGCATGGACGATGAGCACACAGTAATACGAGTTTTATATTTCTGTTACTTCAGTCTGCAGCAGTTAGCGCGTTATCTTTATTAGCACTGGTTTAAAGTTATGTAAAATGTTTTCTAGTTCTGAAATAATTCTATAATAATCTAATATTTCTCTAGAGAGGTTTGGATAATAGTAGAACATAGTTTGCGTGTCGTGATGTGGGTCCTACAGGGCACAAATACTTAATGTGACACTAAATCACGAACAAGACATAGCCTGTATTTCTCCAGCTGCTCAGATCCTGCAGCCGATTTTGGTTCATGGTTATCCAAACACGAAATAACTAGAAGTGAGTCCCTCGCCAGGTGTGTGACGTGTTGACTCGAGCAACGTTTACCTGAGTGTCTCTTTGTGTGCGTCCAGGCCTGGTACCGGGAGGCCTGCGCTCAGTGTGCGGCTGTGGACTGGGGACTTTCAGACGAGGGTCGTTTCTACTGCAGGTGCTGTCACAATGTCATCGAGGTAAAGTACAAAGTACATGACTTATTTTTAGAAATAAGTCGTAGAAGAAGCTTCAAAGAGACAACGGTCTGAATAAAATCTGGTTTCCTCTTTCTTCTTCCATCGTTCCATCTTTCTTCTTTGTGTGTTCTAAATTGTTTTTAATTTGATTCTCAGAGAACCAAAGAGGTGGTGGACACGAGCAGTGCCCCCGGTTCCACCAGGGTCTCCACCATTGGCAGAGGATCCAGAACCAAGAGGCCCGGTCAGTGTTTCTGTCTGGTCCTGCTGAGATGTCTGAAATCTGGGAGCTTTTTTTAAAATCTGGTCCGATTTGATGCTGTCTTCAGAGGGAGGTCGTCAGTGGATGGTCTGTGAGGGTTTCCAGTTCATCCTGATGAAGCAGGCCAATGCTTTGGTCCAACTGGGAGTCAGTCCACAGTTTAAGGTCAGTCATTTCCTTAAACCTGGAAAAACTGTGGAGGCTCTAGTTCTGATAACAACGGGTCATTTCAGGACAAGGTGCTGTGTCAGCTGTGGAGACTTTACCTGCAGAGGAGTCGACAGGCCTACACCCACAACCCAGTGAGGAGCTCCAAGTTTAAGCTGGTCAGTTCTCAATCACTTGTTACAATGTGAAGGTAAATGTTGAACCCAAACATTACTTATTTCTTGTTGCTCAATGTGTTCCAAGCCACATCAATTTTCAAAGTTCACTTGTGTCCTCAGCGAAGTCTGGACTCTGACTCGGACAGTGCAGCCGAGTCGGCTGTCACAGCCTTCAGTGAGACGGATGGAGACGCAAACCTGTCGAGCACCGCAGGATCCAACGCAGGCAAAGTTGAAACTAATCACATTCCAAAGAAACTATAAAGGCTTAGATTGAATTTGCTCATTCCCCGCTGTTGTAACCAATCAGTCTGATTCTTCAGGTAAATGTCTCCTTTATCCATTCAGAGAGCTCCAGTGGTTGGTCGCAGTTCTCAGGCTCAGTGGACGCCAGAAACTATCTGGGTCCTCGGATGAAGCGGAACTGCGGCCTGATGAGCATGAAGAAGACTCTGGCTCTAATCCACCTGGCTCTGGTCTGGAGCCGTGAGCCGCTGACACTCAGTGACCTCCTCAGGTAACATCTGAATACACCTGCTTTTTAAACCTCTTCTGTGCTGGTTTTATTGGGTTTTGTCTGTAGGTTTGCAACTGAAGGTCATGTCCCGTACCTGAACGCTTACGAGGAACTTCCTGAAGAGATGAAGCTGGACGGCAAAGACGGGTTCATCTTCAGAGTCGAGGTCAGAAACCGAGAAGAGTGGGACACCCCGATCTCCACAAAGCCTAACTTGTGCTGTGCTTGATTCCCCAGAGTATCCCGTCCCACCACACGCTGCATAAAGAGGCTCAGACTCTGCTGCTCTTCCTGCAGCTTCCTGCTTTTCCTCCAATCAGCCGTCAGAGTCTACTGCACCCGGCACTGCTGAGCCTGCGCTACCTGATGGACGCCAACCTCCCCGGTACCAGGTCTACTGACACTGCAGAGTCACTGCTACTGACAGTACAGACAGTAACTCCTGCGTGTTGTGTCCTCAGATGAGCTCCACCCGTGGGTCTGCCAGCTTTTGGAGCGAGCTGGCATGGCAGAACATTCGCTCCACACATTTGACCCGGTCTCTCACCCCCTCCTGCCAAGGTTCGACCTCCAGAGTGTGGCCCTCATCATCGTCACCCTGAAGGTCCTCTTCGGCCTTGACGACCACACTGAGTGGTAACAGAACTGCACACACAGAACAAACAGTCCTGGTCTTGCAGCATGTGACTGATGTGTTTGTTTGTTTTGTGTGTCAGGGATTTGTCCAATGTAGCTGGAGACCATGGCGACTCAGGTTGGTTCTTCACCTCGTTCTGCTGCAGAAACAATATAGAGTCACTGACATCCAACCTGTCGCCTCATATTCATACCACGGGAACCAGAAAAAAAGCTGTGATCCTGTTCTGTTTATTGTGACAGAAAATATGTTCAGCCTGAGGAGGTGGTATCGACTGATGCAGGCAGCTCTAATCACAGCACAGCAAAGGAGAAACCAGCACATAGCCCGGTACGTTGGACCCGTTTTAACTGAGTTTGATGCTTTGTTTACACGTTTGTTTTTCTCAGCTGGGTCCAGTGAAGCCTTTTAGAAAACTTTATTGATCCCAAACATGTTTTACCTCGTCACGGCTGCTTTCGTTATAAAGGCACAAAAGCAGGTTAAAGTGTTTTAACCTGAAGAGGTGGTGTTGACAGAACCAGATTCACATGATAGACAACATATATAGTGTGATGACTAACATGGTTTGTCTTAGTGGCTGGTTCTGGTCCACTCAGTGTGGTGTTCTGTTTCCAAAGGAAGCAGTGGAAGGCCAAGAAGCCTCTGTCATCCAGCAAGATGCACATAAATATCGTCATGAAACAGAAACGTAAGAAGCAGAGTTAATGTGACTCAGATTCACAGCGGGGTTTTACACTAATGTGACTGGATCAGATCCTGAGGTTCTAAACTAACTGAAATGTTTTTGGCTGCTCTCGGCAGGAACAGCTGAGCAGGTCCAGGCCTGTTTTCAGAAGCTGTCTTCCTGCCCAGTGGGAGTCCAGCCCGCTGAGCCATCCAGCTTTAGGTTCTGCTGGGGAGACGAGGATGGAGCTGATGGTCCCAGTCTGCACCATCAGAAGCTGGACTCAGCTGTGACCCTGAGCCACAACGTTCACGCTGCATCTAACTCAACATACTGGCACCCAGCGCTCAGAGCCTGCGACCCCGGGTAGGTCCAGTTCCCTGTGAGTGTGGACTCAGCAGATGCACATTTAGTTCTTTGATGCTTCTGTCTCCTTCAAATGGGTCAAATGCGGATTGTGTCAAACAGCAGTTGGACAGATGTAGAGCTTTTATTCACTCCAGTGTCTATCTCTGTTTGTGGCCCCTTGTCCACAGGAAGTGCAGGAATCATTACCCGGAGGTGGAGGCGTCGCTGCCGCGGTCGTTGGTCTGGCTGCTGCAGCTCTTCTCCTTCATGCTGGACGTGACGCCAGCCTGCCTGTACGAGGAGGTGCTGGGGGTGGAGAGACGGGTCTTCGGCACCAAGACGCCCAACGGATGTGGAGCTGAAGAAACGAACCGGACAGACAAGAAGACAAGACGGAAATGTTCTCAAAGATGCTAAATGATGCTCAAAATGTAAAGGGATCCAAAACATCTTTGAAGTTCTGACCTGAACTTGCTCAATGAGGAGCTGGTCCATTTACTGCCCAGTTACTATTTTAGAGACTTGTTCCAGTATATGATGAGAAGAATGTGTTTGTTTGATATAAGGGTTTTCTGTACACAGAAATGCTTGTATGAACAAATGGGGTCTCAATGTGTGCTTGGTGCATTGTCTCTTTGTTTTTCAGGCTGAACTCAAACAAAGAATCGACGTAGACACAAACTGACCAGCAGGAGGCGACACTCATTTAAAGTTTGTCTCATCTTAAAGTCTTTGTGAACAAAAAACAAACCTCTGCAATGAAATAAATTTTGCTAATAAACAATTACTCTGTGACTTTGTCACTTTCTGCTGAAGAAGCAGTTTAGTCAGGGTTTTCTCCATGACATCAATATTCATCCTGCCTTTAGTTGGTAGAAATAAAAGATCTAATGCAGCTGAAAACCAGAGAAACCAAAGGTATGAACACATGACGTGAACGGTGCACGGTGAAAACCTGTGAATGAGGCTGTTGAACAATTGAACCCCAAGTAAACAGAAGCACATGTTGCTGTCTTTGTTACTGTTGATGTTGCTGTTGTTCTCTGAGGATGGAGTCATTTGAGGACAGGACACGGCACTGTGCAGTCCCACCCACTGTGGTCACCATGCTAATGCTGGCCTCTGTACTGTTGCTATGGTAACATATCCAACGCTGTGAAGTTGCCCAGCAACAGCCATGAGCATGGCAGCCATCAAAATAAAACCTCACAGCTGTTTCCATGTTGTTACAGAAATAGTTTAGAAAAGAGAATGTCCTTTAATTCTGTGTCACCATTTGTTTTTTGCTAATGCTGATTTTAGAATCTCAAGTTATTTTGGTAAAAAATGCAAATTACATCTAACAATAGAAAATGTAGAATGTCATCCTGAACAAGATGTTGACACATGTGAGTGCTGGATTTTAGGATGAACAGGTGCAGGAACTTGTTCCACCAGTTGCTGTGAGACAGTTTAAGCATAGTGGAAACCACAGCGATGAAGAAGACGATCAGATACAGGCCAACATCCAGTTAATACCTTCAGAGGCGGGTTGTTGTGAAGGAAGAGGAGAAAAGCGGGTGAATCAACAAATGTTCTGTATGACTTTTTCTTAATTAGGTTCAGAACAAGAACATTTTCATAAGGATCTGAAGAAACAGTCACATGATCGCTGCTTAGTCCAAAGCATAAAAGGATTAAATTTGCTTCAGTTTATTATTTTTATTATTATTATTATTATTATTATTACAATTAACATCCAAATCTGAGCTCTGGCGCTTTCTCACTTTAAGCTTTCCAAGGCTTATGTTACCAGATGAAACCTGGGGAACTCGTCCTGCGCTGACCCACATTTCCGTGGGGCCCATCCACTAACATTCTACTGAGGCTGGGTGGGAACTGTTCATTGAACCCAAACCACCCAGAGCCGAGCCAGAACCCTGAACATCCGAGGAGCCAGAGATGAGCTTAGAACTAGAACTGGACCAACGACATTAGAAGTTCAGGCTCAAAGGTTTTCTAGTTTTATTAAAGGAATTGTCATAACAGGTTCCAACCTCTACTCGGAAACCAAAAGGGTAAAATTAGTAACTAAGAGCCTGAACCCAGAGCTGGAAACGACATCCAGGCTCAACGCTGGGCTTCAAGCCAGAAAGTGAAGCTTGATCTAGCGTTAACCTGAAGATAAACTAAAGCAACCCTGAGCTGAGCAACGTGGGTCTAAACTGGAAGCTCTGCTGGCTTTGACCTGGCCGTTTCTCTGGGCTTGAACTTCCTGGAAGTCTGGCTTCGTAGAAGCAGGGACGACCTCTGACCCCGCAGCGCCGTGAGCCCTGGTACCAAGCAAACAGCTCAGAATCCTTCAACTCCAGGCTCTTCCGGGGTGTTGATTGTTTTCTTCCTGCTTTTACTTTCTACAAATCGTCACTCATGCAGTTTGAAGAACCTTTTCACAGTGAAATCGGAGCAAAGGATAACATACTTTATGCTTAGACGTGTCTGCATTCACTTGCATGCACACATGGGATCCGTCCCTGAACGTCCTGTCTGGTCGGGGTAGTGACCTACCAGACATCGCTCTGCTCTCTGGTTTCCATGGGAACAGAATTATGGCCTGTCTCTGGGATCCTTGAGAGTTCAGGAACACGACTCACCTCGTCCGTACCGTTCACCTTTCAGTTTTACTCAGCGACGGACCCGCTGTGGTTGGTGCAGATCGAGCCAAAGCGCCTTTGTGTTCTGAGGGGTGTAGTTGTGTGGGGTGTGACTGTTCAGGATCACGTCATGTTTGAGTGAGCCACGGAGCAGCGTTCACAGCAGGAGCTGGAGCCTGATGGTTTGTCCACCGCTGCAGGTTCCTCCCTCTGACTTCATCCTGCTAACAGCTGCTGGGCTCCTTGGTTGCTGCTGCGGTTTCCTCCTGCACAAGTCAGCGAGTGTTTTCTGCCTGGAAACCATTTTTCATGGGCCAACCTCCCGCCCGTGCTTTTCTTTCCCTTTTTTCATTTCTCAACCTCGCTGAACTTGGAAGTGAAAATGAACTGGCGTCACCCCTGGCTGCTGCCAGATCCTGCCTTGTCCCAGTTTCTGAGTGTGTGCTGAGTTTACACTTCTGATCCCTCTGTCACTCATTCACTCTGAATTGTGAAGCTGTTTATGTGGATCTGTGTCGGGCTGCGGCCGCACCACCTCCACTGCCAAAGGGCTCCAATCGAACCCTGATGGATGAGGCTTCATCACAACAAACCCTTTGTCTATGCAGCTCATCTCCACCTTCCTTCCTCATGTCAGGATCATGATGACGGCGATGAAGGCTTCACCTGCAGCAGCGTGAAGGGAGAACAGGCAGCCGCAACAAAGGAGCCGGCTGTCGTTGGCCCCGCCCTGGAGCGCTTTCCTGAGAGAGCCTGTTTACAACCTCGGTGCATAGGAGTCCCCGGGTTCATGCGCCCGGCGGGAGGGGCCGAGGAGGAGCTGGACCTCCAAGACGGGAAAAAATGGAACAGGAAGAAAACAATGAGGACGAAGGTGGAGGCCCTCAGAGCTGCTCCTCTTTGTTCTCCATCTAGTTTTCTGTCAGAGTCTAATGTGCACATGTCTGAGGCAACGCGTGCACGTGAAGGGAAAATATTCCATTGCAGCCAAACACGCTAGAGCCGGAGGAGGCTGCATCTGGTCGGGACCGAGGTGCAGCTCCAGCAGAACACAAGCAGCAGCTTTCAGTCCGCTGTCTGTGCTGCAGAGCATGTTCATGGAGACAGGAATGTGCTGCCGGTGTAGTTCACACTGTTTACACCAGCGTTGACACGGCGACAGCAGCATGTGTTCAATTCGTGTTGATTCTTCTGCATCAACAGAAGAATAGTGAGAAAACTATCCACGGCAGCTTAATCACAATAAAAACACTGGACAAACCAGCAAGACAATGTAAAATCCCAACAAAACCAGTGACGTGGAGTTATGACATTACCAACCCCAGTTTAGTATTTTAATCATACTATGATGTTACATTAAATATGATGCAAACATCCAGACATCAACACGAGTGTGTTTACACAAACAACTGTGTTATTGTGCTCTAGATTAGTTTATTCATTATTTTGATTACTATATTGTGTATGTTTTGGTTCGTGTCCGTGAATCTATGTTCCGCGCGTCCCCGCGGGTGTCGCGGTCCCGCCTGTTTCCCAACCTTTCCCCCACTTCGAGCGCGCTGCCGGGTTCACCGGGTTTACTCTGACACCGCTGACTCCGCGGCCACGCCCCCAACAGCCACGCACCCCGGCTGCAGCCAATGGCGTCGCGGCCACGTATAGCGCACGCACCACCTCACCTCGGATTGGAGGGCGCCCGCTACACCTTTGCGTGTGATTGGTTGCGTGTTACCACCCGCCAGCCTGCTCCGAGTTTTGTTTCAGTGTTTTTGTTTTTTGTCGCTTCCGTTTTTTGGCCGCTCTCAGCTGAAGCTGCGCCGCCAGACGCTGGTTGCTGACGCCCGCTCTCTTCTCACCGGCTCTGCCCTGACTTTGGATCGCCTGTCGCCCGGTTCGGACGTCCTCATGCTCAGCTTCACGGCCGAGCGCTGCTGCCAGGTGAGCCCGCTCCGTCCTGCGGAACCGGCTGCTGAGCCGAGCAGCTGTTCACTGCTCCTTCTCCAAACTTTGTGCCGGAGTCGCTGGCTGCATGTTCCGAGAGCCGGTATCGGCTCAGGGGCCCAAGTCGTGCGTCCGGTGCCGGACGCTGCCAGTGACTCCGTGCGTCGTAAGTCGCCGCTGTCGTCTGGTTTATCTGAGGTCAGAGTGAACTCAGTGCCTCCTGTGCGCGTGCACGTTGGCGCGTGCACGCGAGCTTCCTGTCGTCTCCACTGTGTTATTGTGCGAACGCTGCAGTGCGTCGTCCGTCATGAAGTTTGGTCGGTACCGAAGCAGAATCGGACTGGTTGGCGTTGACAGGAGCAGAGTGGGGTTCTGGTTGATGATGCTTCGTCACATCGCTGTCAGTGAGCGTCGTGGTCATTCTCATCTTTTGTTCTGAAACACAAAACAACACAACCTGGTGTGACGTCATGACGAGTCCGCGTTTCACCAGCTGTAAATGGGAGAATTAGGGTTGGTTGATATTAAAGTGTAACACTAAAATGTAGAAATTGATAGAAAAATCGGGTGAAACGCATGAAACCGTGTTGTTTAGTTTTGACTTTAATTGTGATCTGTGAGCAAAATAAATTGACACGTTCACAGCTGTGAACTGACCTGTGGCTCTAATGTTCCACAGGAGGAAAATTAAGTTCCATAAACAGCTGCTCGGTCAGAATTTAACTGCCGGCTTCATAAAATTATTCTCTTCGTGGTCGAATAATGAGATTCGGGCTGAGCTTGTTCTTCGAGCTGCATCAGAACAACAAAGAGCACGGAGCAGCGCGATACCGAAGAGCAGCAACACAAAGACTGAACTAATCCTGTAATGGGAGGTGAGCGCTGATGAGCGTCTGCTGCTGCAGACTGACTTTTTGTTTTCCAACTGTACTTCCTGTTGAACCCTTCCTCCCTCTGCCTCCGTCTGTCTCTCTCTCTCTGACTCCCTCTCGGGGTGAGTCGGTGCATGTAAATGTGGGAGACAGGAGGGCGGGGCTTCTTTGGGTTGCGTTTGTTTCGTTTTTTTCTGGGGGCGTATGATCTGTGGCACCATCTATTCTGGGTCCAGGGGAGGTTCCGTCAGCCTGAGTGAGGGGACGGTTTACTGGCTGCATTTGGCCCGTCTCTCTCTCTCTGTAGATCTAGGTCTGTCGTCCCTCCACCCTTCCTGTATGTGCTGCTGAGCAGATGCTAGCTAACTTAGCCCACCAGCCCTTTGTCCTCCTTTGTGTGTGCAGTTCTCGGCTTCTGGCCAACAACTGCACCTTTTTAAAAAAAGGTTGTAATTATTTTGGTTATTGTCTTTGCACCGCGATGTTTTCTTATGGGAGGAAGTGGGAAAACCCAGTGACGTCATTGGTAATTATACAGGTGTATTCAGCCAGACAAAGAACGTGCCTGAAGTCACCGTTCGGACGCTCGTAGTTCTGGCGGGTCGTCCGGGACAATGCTGATAGCAGCGGAACACGGTGTTGCTAGTAGGAACATCAGGCCAGAAAAATACCGTTCTTGCTCATTTTGCATCCCCACTTCATTTCGCTGTTATTTAAAATGCTTCGTTTGAATTAAGAGCAGGAAGACATTCTGCTGCACAAAGAGGATTAGTCATTTAATCACCTGAATACATTTGAAATCCCAATGAGGTAATAAAGGCTCAAAGCAAACTCAAACAAATGTACAGTTGTCTGATAGGGAGTGGATAATGCATAATAGCCACACTTAAAGAAGCACAGATGCAGATGTTTGGGATCCCTCCACAGGTGGAAAGAACACATTAGCCCTTATTTAAAAGTTGATATGGGATCACTACAAATTACAACTGTTTTAGAAATACTAAATAAACACTTTTCAGGGTTTTTCAAAGCCGTTCAGCTCACCTCGTGCACACACTGCGCTTTTCCTTCTTTGTGGTGAGCTTGTGCTCTGTTAGCATTAATATCTAACGCGTTTTAAAGTCATCAACCCTAATCAAATAAATCCTGCAACCCGACTCCTCGGACCAGTGAGGTCATGGAGTCAACATGTCCTGAGCTGTGCTTCACTTCGGTTCTCTTAGAGAACTGGAAAAAAAATCTTTCTTTGAAGATGTTTTCGTGCTAAAGGTGACAGCATTTCTTTCCCTGCAGTTTTAGAGAATAACATCCGTGCAGATGTTAATCAGACATTATTATTCAACAATTAGTTATTTGACAGATTGTGACAAAAGTATTTATGGGTTGGTTTCTTGCTTTTTTTGTCTGCTCACCAAATGATAAAATGTCTTGGTCTTGTCAGTGACCTGTTTGACCTTTGACCTCTGGATGCTCCCCAGGTCGACCACATGGACGACCGGGCGGCGGCCACCACGGAGCTGAAGCCGTGTATCGAGTACCACGACCTGGAGGCCGCAGAGGTGCTGGTCAGCATGAGTTTCTGGGGCCAAAGTTTGCACAAGCCCCGCCCGCTGACCCCCACCTCCGACTCCTGCGACTCCATGCAGCTCCACTCAGAGGGAGGGGACGCTCCCAAAGACCTGATCGCTCTGTCTTCACTGGTAAGAAGCCTCCGAAGTGTTACTTCAAACGTGTGTAGTAGTGTATAATCACTGTATTACTCTCTCTCTCCCTCAGTGTATGACTCCGCCTCACAGTCCGAGCTTTGCTGAGGCCTCCACCACCACCTCCGCACTGAGCCCCACCTCCAGACCAGTCTTACCCCGCGGTGCAGGCCTCACCATCGGCCCCAACCTCCACAGTGACTCCCAGAGCAGCTTCACCTCAGAGACTCCTGCACTTCCACCACACACCGAGCTGCCCTGTGTGGCCGCAGCCGGCAGAGCCATGGTCACCAGTGTGATCCGGCACACTGCCGACCGCCTCGGCATTCCTCCGCCTCCCCCCTCCACCACCCAGCTGACAGAAGCCTCCACAACACCTCCACAAACACTTCCAGAGGAGAAGGTCGGACCTCCTTCATCTCCAGAGAGCGCGTCTCCTCCTCCTCCTCCTGCATCCCTTAATTACTGCTCCCAAGCGTCTTCCACGCCTCCCTCTTCCTCCTCAGTCTCCACCTCTCCCCTGCTCTGCCAGGTGTTCCCAGTGAGCAGTCGCGGCATGATCTCCGCCTTCGTTCAGGCTCCGGTTCAGGTGCAGACTCAAGGAGGACCAAAGCCCATCCTGCCCCAGTCTCCTCCCAGCTTTGCCCAGCCTCTGTTGGTGGGCTCCCCTGTGCCGCAGGGGGCCGTAATGTTCGTGGTGCCCCAGCCGCCTGTGTCCCATCCACCACAGGGCCCTCCGTCCGTCATGACCCTCGGCAACACTAAGCTGCTGCCCCTGGCCCCGGCTCCCGTTTACATGCCATCCGGTTCGGCTGCTGGCACCTCGCAGGCCGACTTCTCCCGCAGGCGGAATTACGTCTGCAACTTTCCTGGCTGCAAGAAGACGTATTTTAAGAGCTCACACCTGAAGGCTCACCTGCGCACACACACAGGTAAGGGAAAGATCATCTTTATCTTTGGTTCCTACCCTGATGCATTTACGCGTCCCTCAGAGTCTCTTGCTAACAATTAGGAGTTATGTTTGTGTTCATGGAGAATCTGTGCTTCTCTGCAGGCGAGAAGCCGTTCAGCTGTCACTGGGACGGCTGCGACAAAAAGTTTGCCCGCTCTGATGAGCTTTCCCGCCACCGCCGCACACACACCGGTGAGAAGAAGTTTGTGTGCAAGGTGTGCGACCGCCGTTTCATGCGCAGCGACCACTTGACCAAACATGCCCGGCGGCACATGACCACCAAGAGGGCGTCGTCGTGGAGCGCTGAAACCACAGACCTCAACAAAGTGGCCCTGTCCAAGGCCCAGAACAGAGGTCCCACACTTCCTCTCGGCGTGCTGGTTCCCACTGCCAACTAATGGACTAATCAGGAGCCCACAGGGCCAACTCAGGACCCCAGGGGGGAGGGGGCACCAGACAACCACATGTTTGACCTGCGCCAGGTTGTTTCACTCAGCTCCACCAGCCTCATCAGGACGATCTTTTCTACTCCACGAGTCACATTCAGGCTGGGAGCACAGCAAACACTTACAGGGCCCGGCTGTGTTTCCATCAGTGTTGTTTTACCAGCATCTTTACAAAGACGCTGACTAAAGGCTCAGTCGAGTCTACATCCAATCAGTGAAACTGTCTGCAGGGTCAAAGCAATATCAGCCTAGGTGAGCAGCTTTAAAAAGTAAGTCAGCCAGAGTAGAACCGGTCCAACATGTGGACAGGACCCGACTCCCAACCCCACAATGAGTGACAACCTTTTGTTACGCCATGTGGTTGTGACGCGGGAGCTGGCACGTCACCAAGTCACCAAACAAGTGGTCTGATCCATCCAGACGATACGAGTAGAACTAGCACCAATAGAGCTTTTAGCAGTCACGTCTAACGGTTTGTGTAGATCTACAGTGTCACTGGAGGAGACAGAAATGTGTTTAAAAACAACGCGTCAGGAGGGTTACTACTAAAAAACCTATGGATGGAAACATAGCCGGAGCTGCAACAGTCGACACAGCGAGTTTCGCGCTCTGCTCAGGACATTTAGTTTCCACAAACACACCGAAGACGAGGAAGGTGACAGGAAGGAAGAGATGAAGGCGACAGGCTGCTACTCACCACGGACAGAAACCAACAAAAACCTGACATTGCACTGGATTTTTTTAATCTTGCTTGTTTTTGTATCTCTCTCCGTGTATAATCATGTTTACTTCATGTGTAAATGTCATGTTTAGCTAAATGTATGCACTTGTTATTTTCTTGCCAAAGCCTTCGTATTGTGCTTCTACTATTAGCCTACATATGTTTATTTGTCTGAATGTAAATATTGTACATTTGATAACTATATGAATGTTATGTGTATTCCAATCTGCATTTATTGACAGTATTGATATTTTAAAATGTCAGTGGACAGTATTCCTCACTGTGACTCTACCTACTCTTTGCTTTACACATTATTCTTATTTAAAAACATTTGTTGAGGACAAAGTGCTGTTTTTTTTGCTTGATTTGGCCCATAGTGTAGCCGGAAAGAGAATACCTCATGTTATTAAATGTCATTCTTAATGATAACTTCTTATATTGGAATAATCCCATTTCTGAACATTTGCCTGTAAGCGATGGTGAAGAATATGGCTTTTATAATAAAACGTTACCATGAAACTGAGCCGGGTGTTTATCATTTGTCGCATACGTGTAATGAAGTAAAAGATTTCCTGTTGACACTTGAGTCTAAGGAGCCATTATACCAGTTCGTTCATTGATAATCGCTCATCTCAGTTGCTGTTACTCGTGGACCCGCCACACATCGCTCCACGTTGTAGTGTTTTTCGGTTCTGTTCTGCTCGGAGAAACCGGGTTATTCCCGCTTTATATAAACACAGGCACGTTTTGCAAATGAAGCTTCTGCTCGACAACAGCGACCACGTTACGCGCTGTTACACAACCACAGCTCCGCCCCTGCCCTCTCCCCGCACCACCCGGTAACAGATCAACCAATCACACGACAGCGCTGAGGGGGCGTGACCAATGGGAGAGGACGATGTTGTGTTGGCGCGTCACACCGGCACGTGACTGTGATAGGGTCTCCGCCCACTTGCCTTACTGACCGACATTCAGTTCAAGCCAAAGAAAACGAACTAAATAAAAGCAGTGAAAAAACAGTGGAGTCTGGTAGAGAAGGAGTTACCGCGTTAACAGGGACATCGTGTGGTGGCGCTCGCTACTGCAGCCAACATCAGCCAAGCAGATTAATCTTATTGTGTTGTTTTGTCTTGGTGAGGTTCTTTTGCTCTTTTTGAATATTGAGTCCTGTTAATAAATTAATTAATTTACTTCATACAAAACAAAAGATAAAATAAGTATATTTTATCCAGAATATTATTTAGTAATCAAACTTAAAAAAGTAAAGTAAGTAAATGAAAACAAAAAACTTTAATCACAATACTAGAAATGAAATTGAACTTTTAATTACTGACACGTTAAAGTTCCATTTGCAAATGTATGATTAAATGCAGTTACACAAGTACAAGTACGTCCTTTAGTTTCATTGTCGCGTCTGGATAAACCTCCCGTCACCAGGTGGCGACTCTCACCAAGACAGCTTGTCCTGCAACCAATCAGAGCGCGCCTTACCCGGAAACAGCTGACTCGTCTTCTCCGCCTGTTCGGAAACAAAATGAAGCAGAAAATTCAGAGTCTGAATCCTGAACAAAGAGAAGGTACAGCACACGTAAATGGTCACAAATAGAAAATAAAACAAGTCGGGCATTATATCCTGTCGAAGTGGCGAGGGTAAAACGGAAGCTACCGAGATCTGATCCATGTTGTCTGACAGGCTAGATGTGGCATTTTAGAAATGAGATTATACGTGAAGCTAATATTCGACAAATATGATGTTGAACATATTTAAATGTGTAGCTGTGATTGGAAAAATGTGTGTGTAACGATGTTTTGGCGCAGAGCTTTTCAAGCGGTAAAGCGGAGTGCAATGGATGAAAAGCGCGGCAATACTAAACAAAGCTCCTTGTCACTCATTATTGATTCGTGCGTTATGACACAAATAGAAACCAAGAGAAACGGAATCTCGCATTAAAATGACAGAAAAGCCACTTTTTATTATTCACCAAGGGGATCGCTAAAGTATATATCATTATATCGCCTAACAGAATAAATAAATAATAAATGTACATGATTTCACTACGTCACTCTGAATAATGCAGTAATTTAAATATAAGCTGTTCGTTTTCACAATCGGTATTTTTTTAGTTTGCGATCTACAAGAAGTAGTTTGAAATTCCCGCATTATTTGGCGAGTTACGCGACTGCACCTCGCTATGTGATTGGCTGCGTCCTTGCGTAAGTTTAAAGAGCCATGATGAGCTTCGTTCCTATTGGCTGGCTGCGTTCTGGCGCGAATGTTTCAATAAAAGGGCGAGCAGACAACAGAAAGCGCTCCAGTGTGTCTACGCCGTCTGCAGTTCTTAGGACAGCTTTTACTCTTTTAGTGCATTAGCTCATTTTAGCCGCTTATTTTCTACAGTTCAGTGTTGGTCTCGTCCTCTCAATAAGACAATATGCTTTCCACTCGCTCGCCTCTGTCGTTGAAGAACGGAACCATGCTGAGCAGCCAGATGAGCAACATGTCTGTAGACAAAGAGAACACGGTGAGAAGCCCGATGGCGCCGTTTCTGAAGCCGGTGTGCGGTGGGAACGTGGCGTCTCCCGAACCGCCGGCTGCTGTGACGTGGTTTGAAGATTCCTTAAAGAGAATTTTTCTGACTGAAGTTTGTGTGTTGCAGCCTCCAAGTTTGAGCACGAGCCGCGTCCTGGCGTCCAGAACCGCGCGAAAAATCTTCAGCGAGGCTTCGGTAAGTTTCTCTTCATTTGAACCCGTTGATCAAATCAACGACCTGGGCTCGCGCTGAAGCCGATGTTGTGCGTTTATGTCGTGCGTTGGCGTCAAGTGGCGCCTAAAACATTTCTGGCGCGAACGTGGCGATCAGCTGTTGCAGTAAACATCTGCCAGCTGCTTGTGGGTCATGATCATCGTTCAACATTTATGAAGACATAAATGCGGTGTAGTGATTACTTTATCTAACTAAACTAAAGCAAACAGCTACTGCCCTTTTTAGTGTATTTTTAAAATAAAAGTAAACATTTTTTACTTTTTAAACTGCTAATTGTCCACGTGATAAACAATCCATCCCTCCAGTCTTGATGATAGGGATGTAAAAAATTTTTCCTCAGCCGTTGTTGATGTGCTTGTGTTTTTTCCTCCCAGCCCACACTGATGAAAAGCAGCAAAGAAGATGAGCCGCTGCTCAAGGAGAACCCCCGGCGCTTCGTCATCTTCCCCATCCAGTACCATGACATCTGGCAGATGTACAAGAAGGCAGAGGCATCTTTCTGGACGGCAGAGGAGGTAAATGGGATGCAGTGTTTGAGACCATGACATGATCTGTGCACAGTGAAATGACCATGGTGTTGTGTGTTCAGGTGGACCTGTCCAAGGACTTGCAGCACTGGGAGTGTCTGAAGGATGAGGAGAGGTACTTCATTTCTCACGTGTTGGCGTTCTTTGCTGCCAGCGATGGCATCGTGAATGAGAACTTGGTGAGAACTACGAGCACAGAACACGTCCACATGCAAGGTCAGAAATCGTTTGACTTTGTCAATGAAGTCTGATGGCTGTTTGTGTTCGGCCACTAGGTGGAGCGATTCACACAGGAAGTGCAGGTGACGGAGGCTAGGTGTTTCTATGGTTTCCAGATCGCCATGGAGAACATCCATTCTGAGATGTACAGCCTCCTCATTGACACGTACATCAAGGACTCCCAAGAAAGGTGTGTGTGTGTGTGGGTGCACGGGTGTGTGCGTGCGTGCCTGCATGTACTGATGTGTTGATATCTCCCCAGAGAATACCTGTTCAATGCCATTGAGACTCTGCCATGCGTGAAGAAGAAGGCGGAGTGGGCTCTGAACTGGATTGGCAACAAGAGCGCCGCCTATGGTGAGACTGCCTGTCCCACCAGTGTTGAGCCGTGTTGGTGTAGTTTGCTGATGTTAGTGTTGTGGCTGCTGTAGGTGAGCGCGTGGTGGCGTTCGCAGCCGTCGAGGGAATCTTTTTCTCTGGCTCGTTCGCGGCCATCTTCTGGTTGAAGAAGCGAGGGCTGATGCCAGGCCTGACCTTCTCCAATGAGCTGATCAGCAGAGATGAGGTGGGTGTTGATGAATTGGGTGACGGATGAGCAGCTGCTGTGTAGCACTGGCTGACTCTTGGCTGTTTCAGGGTCTTCACTGTGACTTCGCATGTCTGATGTTCAAACACCTGGTGAAGAAGCCCTCAATGGAGACTGTGAGTGCAATCATCAGGAACGCCGTGGAGATTGAGCAGGTGGGTGTTGGTGCTGGTAGCATGTGCGTTGATGCCCCTCACCTGTTGCTTGACATTAAGGCCTTTGTTTGCAGGAGTTTCTGACTGAGGCTCTACCGGTGAAGCTCATTGGGATGAACTGTGAGCTGATGAAGCAGTACATTGAGTTTGTGGCAGATCGACTGCTGGTGGAGCTAGGCTTCTCCAAGGTGAGCGCACGAGTTTACAGTCCTGTCAGGGTTCACAGCAGCTTGTCACAGGAGGTCTGTGGTGATGAAACGCGCAGGGGTACGGACCTCAGCCGATGATGGGGGCTGAGCGCGGCTGCAGCTCATCAGAGGACGTGTGGTTCACTGACACAGCTGCAGCAGCGCGACACAGACGCCCATCTGAACAGACTACATGGGCAGCAGCTCAGTGGATGGAACTGTGCTCCGTGATGCGGTTCTAACTGTCTCCTGTCATGTCTGCAGCTGTACCGTGTGGAGAACCCGTTTGACTTCATGGAGAACATCTCTCTGGAGGGAAAGACTAACTTCTTTGAGAAGCGAGTGGGCGAGTACCAGAGGATGGGCGTGATGTCGGGCCCCACGGACAACACGTTCAGGCTGGATGCTGACTTCTGAGGAGCCAGTGGAAGGGAACTTGGACTGTGTTTATAGGGTCTGATCAGATGGTGACCAGGGTTCTGTCCAGAACTGGGTAAATGAATGTGACCAGAACTGGACCAGAACTTTTTGTTTCTCACTATTTAAACTGTGTATGGCTGCTTTTATTTAATATCTGCTATATTAGCATGTTTTCATTTTAGGTTCATGGGTTTTATTGGAGTGTAGTTGTTGTAATAAAGTCAACTGTACTTTAAGAACATGTGTTTTGCTTCTGTTCATTACATTTATCTGATGGTCTGTGATTTTTTTTTTTTTCCAATAGTTTTACACATGAGCAATTAAATATCATCTGTAGGATGAGGCTGAATTGGAATTATTTGAGCCACACAAGTCAAAACTTGTGGCTTCACTTTGAAAGCTTTGATCGTTCTGAGGTTTTTTTTTTCCCCAAGTAAATTGACGGTCCAATAGTTCTGAGTTTAGTTGATTTAATAAAGCTGGAGTGAGCGCTGAAACTTTGAGCTTCAAATGGAGTGAGAGAAGGAAAGCAGCAGTGCCTGAATTCAAGTACAACAGTAATAAACATGTTAATTTAATTTGTATGGTTTATGTCTACTAACAAATTATTTGATAAATAAAGCATTTTTAGTTAATTGAGATGTGTAATGATCTATTGCAGATCCTTGGGGGGTCTCTTCTAGGGCCTGGAGGCTCAGACCCAGTTCAACACCAGCATGAACTGGGCTGGAGGCTGTTCTGTGATGGACAGAGAGACAAGCTTCATCACCATAGGACATGAACCAACACTAACAGTGAGCGAGTCACTAAGAGCCGAGCATCCAACGTCAGCTCACAATAGTAGATGAGGGACCGGTTAATTACGTTTCTCATCGCATCAGTAATTTGTGGTTTTTGCAGCAGGTTCACACGCGGCTCTAATGTGCTTTTTGTTGCGTCCCTGTTACCGTAATTATCGCATGAATTCCGCACTTAGACCACAGCAGCTGATTCGCCTACGGAATTTGAACCGCGCTTCACTTGACCGCGGTGACGTAAGAGGAAGTGGACGACGTAGCCGGTCTGGACCTGAACATGTCGGTGTCGAACCCGAGACAGACGTTCCTACACCCAGTAAGTCTTTATCAGCGGCGTTTGTATGTTAGGTCTCTGTTCTAATGTTCGCACTGTCAAACGTTCGGAGCCACAAATGTCCGTGCGCGGGAGCGCGCGCCGCCTCCAGAAGCCGTGAAGCTCAACGTGTCCGCGGCTACAGCTGCTTATTTCAGTGTCAAACTGCCAGAACTTATCAAAACTGTCCACTACAAGTTACCAGTGGTTGCAGTGATGCCACGTCTTTTAGGTTTTGAATAAACAACCGCAATGTTCATGTAAATCTCTGATCAGCAGATCTACGACTCATGCGTCTGTTTACACTTTATGAAATCAAATAAACTAATGGGTCAGCGAGAGCTGCTGGTTCGGTTCGGAATGTAACTCTACCGTTTAAACAGAGGCGTTGGTTGTGTAAAGGTCAGAATTAGGACTGGGTTTCGTTCTGTGGATGTTTATTCTGGGGTGTGACCCGGTTCCACATGATCTCAGAGCCATCGTGTGACAAACGGAGTCAGCAGCTCACTCTGGGGACTGAAGGAGCCCTTTGTTAGTGTTTGCTATGTATATTCATTGGCATGATTTGGGATAACTTTTAGTTTGTGAGTTTGTTGTTCATTTTTGCGTTGGCTGTTGTTGTTTACCAGGCGCTGGCAGGTCCTTAATGTTAACCAGTGAGTGTTGGACTGTTAAAATACTACCTTTCACCATCAGTGTCTGAAGCAGAGTCTGTTCATGCTCCTCACATCACTGCTAGAAATAAAGTCGACTGACTGAAATGTATCTTCTGCAGCATATTGAATAAATGGGACAGACTGTGGAAAAGGTTAATGTGATGACGAGTGTTTAACCACAGCACGAGCCGTCTCCACGGTAACTGGCCTCAAACTGCAACCAGGCTGTTTGGAAGATTTGTGTCGGCGCAGTTTACTTGACACTAGTTTGTGATGCTTTGTCTCCTGAGGTTGTTCCCTTCGCTGGGACCATCCTCGGTGGTTTAGTGCCAGGGGAGATGGTTCTGATCCAGGGCTCGGTGCCGATCGATGCTGACAGGTGAGACGCGTTGTGGCTATGTGCTTGTTCTAGTCCTTTGAGTGTCTTAGCCTTGGCCTCTTCCTCTGTTGACAGGTTCCAGGTGGACTTCACCTGTGGCAGCAGTGTGAAGCCTCGGGCTGATGTGGCTTTTCATTTCAACCCGAGGTTCGGGAGGCCGGCCTGCATCGTCTGCAACACGCTGCAGCGCGAGCGCTGGGGCCGGGAGGAGGTCCTGCACTGCATGCCCTTCGCTGTGGGTGAGGCGTTTGAGGTCGTCGTCCTAGTCACAAAGGACTCGTTTAAGGTGGAGTGACTCAGCGTTTGCTACAGTGACGGCGCCGGTTCCGACGGAGGTTCCGATGACTGTGTTGTCTGTTTATCAGGTGGCTGTGAATGGAGCACATGTGTTGGAGTACAAGCAAAGGGTGGAGCTGGAGGGAGTTGACACTCTTTCCATATCTGGGAAGGTCAAAGTTCAAGCTCTTGGCATCCTCCCCGGCTCCGTGAGTGACTGTTAGGTCCTTCTTCTCCTTGTCGTGAAAGTAGTGATGACGCTGATGAGGTGTTTTTGTGATTGTAGAGTTGTGTTTGTCCTGCAGCCAGTGTGAGCAGCCATCGCCCTGAGAGCCATGTAAGAACAGCAGTGCTCCTGGTAACAGACATAGTCATAGCAGCTCATACTTCATACACTGAGCCCTAGGCTGTGTTAAAGGGGACTTTTATTTGTGTTTCAGTCTGTGATGCCCCCATTAGGTGATTTGGTGAGTTTTGTTGCATTATGCTCCAGCTGTTGATCACATTAGATTTTGAAGTTGAATCATTTGTTCATGTGCAGAGCGTTCCCTTCAGACATGAGCTGATGAAGGGTCTCAGTGTTGGACAGAGCATCACTGTTAAAGGAGAGGTTCATCAGAATGCACACAGGTAGGCGTTTCACGTGAGCAGCTTGCTTTGTCATTATGATGCATTTGAGTTTATTTTTTGTCTTGTTTCAGTTTTTGTATCAACCTGCGACGGGCAGGAAGCAGTGACATTGCTCTTCACTTGAATCCGCGTTTGAAGAAACAGGTGTTTGTGGGAAACTCTTTTCTTTCTGAGTGCTGGGGTCCTGAGGAGACCAGGGTGGACATCTTCCCTTTTGCTGCTGGACAGTATTTCGAGGTATGAGAAGGAATAGGTTTTTGTGTCTGCACTGTTAGAGTTATTGTTATTTTATTCATTTTTTGCAGGTCATAATTCTGTGTGAGGGCCAGCAATTCAGAGTTGCTGTTAATGGAGTTCATCTGATGGATTTCAAACATCGAGTGCAGGACCTGAGCTGCATCACCCAAGTGGAGGTTCTGGGAGATGTGAAGCTGTTGTCTGTGATGATTGGGTGAAAGCAGATTCAATAAAGTGACTTCTTGCGGACACTGTTGTTTTAAGTAAGTAATTAAAGATGTTAAGAATGTTGTGTATAACATGTGCTCAAAACATGTCAGGACAGTATTTTGCTAAAAACGTCATAGTATAGTGTGTGGTAAAAAATACATCATAGTATAATATGTGGTCAAAAATATTTAAGTGTACTAGGTGGTAAAAACATGTCAGGATAGTATTTTGCTAAAAATATGTCATATTATATTATGTGGTGAAAAGTACGTCATAGTCTGTTATGTGGTGCTTGAAATCAACACATGAATCGTTTAAAAGACACAAGACGTGTCTCAGTCTCTGTTTATTCATAGATGTGTTTACGTTGCACTTTATAAACTCAATATTAAAGTCACTGGATCTGATTACATTTCAACTCATTTCCATGTTTTAGCAACTGGAAAGTGAAGCCATCTAAACAGCTCCAAACACTACATGGGAAAAATGACTTTATTGACTGGACATCATTCACAGTAAAAGTGAATTAAACACGTCTGCTGCATTTGGAAAACATGAGGAACCATGTCTCAGATTTAAAGAGGGCACAGATTCACCTCTGCAGAAGCTGCTCTCCTGAGACAAACATTACAAATACAAACATGCACAGATTAAAAGGCCAATACAAAATAGAAAGCAGGCTGGTTTCCAGTTCAGTGTGAAGAAGGGCTTCACTGACGTCACATTCATTAACCATCACCCTGTGACTCGCTTCGGTCCAGTGACACACGTTTGGCAGGTTACGCTTACATCGCAATTGCATTTTCAGCTTTTATCTGAAAAAGGCACAAAGATTAAAATCCCCGTTTAAAGTGTTTTAGTGTAAAAATAATAAAACACTTTGTAAAGCTTTGTTGAAGTGACTGAATGAATCACGTCACACTTTTACCTGAGTTTGACCTGCTCTGTGCCTCACTTTGTCATGAACACAAACAAAACTAAACACTTTTTTCTGCCAGATACGAGTTTCTTTAAGATTCACTGAACCTGGAGAAAACCTGCTTTAAATGTTTCATTCTCAATGTGGGCCTGGGCTCAGACGGAGCTGAGCTTAACGAGCCCTCGCACCGAGTCCGCGTGCAGCGCGTCCTGACTGCTGGGGTCGTACAGGGGGGCGGGGCCGGGCAGGGCGCCCTGTGGGGGGGGGCGGGGCGTCTGCGCCGGGCTGATCAGGTGATGGGGGTGGTGGTGATGGATGAGGTGGGGGCGGTGGGAGTCGGCTGCAGGGGGCCTCGGGGCCAGGACGTCCCCCCCACAGGACGGCAGGGCTGGTTGGATGGGACCCAGATACGCACAAGGACCCCCCACAGTGGTGGTCTTTCCTGGCGGGGGGGGGCTGTGGAGGAGGGGGGTGGCTGCTGCCTGCAGGACGAGCTTGGTGCTCAGCAGACACTGGCTCTGGTCACACTGAGACAGAGCCACAGTTAGGCCAGTAAGAAAACGGCTCACGTGACGAGGAATCAAACACACAGCATGCACCTACCATGTGACTGTGGAGCTGAGTGGTACCGGTACCGGGCCCGTTGGACGGGCGGGCCGTCTGTGCTGTGTAGGCCTGGATCACACCTCTCCTGTCAATCAGACTGGGAAACACAGTCTGTGTTGGATGAACGGCGATGACCCAGTTTATGTGTGAATATTACAGCTGTGTTGTGCTGGAACCAGAACCACGTGTTCTGAGGAGGATCTCAGCACCGTGAGCCCTGACCTGGGCGGCAGCGGGCCACACAGAGCAGCGCAGCAGTTGGTCAGGATGTTCCCGTAGCTGTAGGGGTTGTAGTTGTCGCTCCCTCGCTTGCTGGACCAGGACCCTTTGATCTGACTCCACACACACACACACACACACACACACACACACACACACACAAATGACCCAGAGCCCAGAACGCTTGGCTCATAACAGCAGACTGAACTACTCACATCCTCATTGGTGGTCCGGTTGGAGCCGATCAGGTAGGTGTGGAAGCCCGACAGGCCCACGATGGACCAGACAGAGAAGAAACACACGACCAGCTCCAGGACGGTGCAGAATCGGGTTAAAGAAAAGCTCAGAGCTCGTCAACAGCGGTGCCAGTGGCCATGACTCAATGAACAGCTGAACAACCGGTCGTTTCCCGATTCAATGTGGGCCACAGTTTGCCCGTGGCAATGCATCATGGGACGTATCGACCCGTGGCTCAGTCGCTCGATCGGGCTCAAATAATAATATTAACATAATACTAATTCAACTTGATGTTGAGCCAATGCAGAATCAGCATTCCTGAAGGATATCTGGCCGGACTGTCTTTGAGTGCGCTCAGGAAACCGGTCCGGTTCGACCCTGTGAGTCAGAAAGACACATTTCACTGGTGAAGTTCGTCTGAACCTGGAGACGCGGTGCTGAACGTGGCTCCTCAGGGTTCTGAACTGCAGACGCTGCTGAACACAAAGCGTGCGCCTGAGGCGTCACGGTCCAGACGTTTGGACCCCATCAGAGAAGCAGGTCAAAGGGGGCTTTCAGCAGAAACCTCAACCCAAACACGGCCAGAACCCAGCCTGAATGAGGCTTGAGGCAAACCTCCAGAAATGATCACTGATCGGGTTTTATATGTAGATCCAGAACCGCCATCGGAAAACCATCAGCCTGTCCATCACAGGCCACAGCAGTTGATGTCTGACCCTGGTTTGGCTTCATTAATTACACGAATGAACAGAGTCCAGAACACATGACTGCATCACTGCCACTCACTGAGGATGATGTGTGTGATGACGAAGGCAAAGATGAAGATGGTGAGGAAGGAGAGCGACAGGATGAACATGTAGAAGAAGCGGTAGTTCCTCCGTCCAACGCAGTTTCCCACCCAGGGACAGTGGTGGTCGAAGCGCTCTGTGAGGGGACACAGGGTTACTCAGGTTCTGTCTGGGTCCAAACAGCCGCGGGCCCGGCCTGGACCCACTCACCCACACAGTTGTCGCACAGGCTGCAGTGTGACGCTCGCGGCGGCCTGAACATCTTGCAGGTGAAGCAGTACTTCAGTCTGACTGCCTGTCCGTTGATGAGGACGTCTCTGGTTCTGGGCGGAGTTCTGGAGCAGCCCGACGCCTCTGCAGACACAAGCAAACACACAAGCTCATGTCAGGACCGGGCTGGGCCTCGACGCTGGCCTGTTACCATGGCAACGCCGCCCAACTCCAGTGACTCGCGCTCGTTAGCCACACATTCTTGACATTTCTTACCTGACAGAACCGATCAGACGTGCGGTTCGGTTCTGCCCACCAAGCAACACACATGGACCCGTGTCGCCTCTGGGCCGCTGTGTCTCTGCTGACCCTGAGCTGCTTCCTGACACCGATGGAACGAGCCTGTCACAGACCTTACTGGACCGGACCGGACCGGACCTCAGCGGTCCGGGTCGTGTGCAGGTGTATTTACCCATGTGCCTGTCCAGGTCGGCGGCCTCGTCCGCCGTGGCTCTGGGGAGGACGCCGGGATCCGTGAAGCTCGCCCTCAGCAGCATCCCCATCACGAAGACGAAGAGGACGGCGCCCACGGCCGGGATGGCCGCACTCAGGTTGGACGCCAGGAAGGGACAGCTGGACGAGGACAGAGGAGGCGCGTGAGCTCTACGGGGACCAGTTCCCCTATTCTACTTAGTAAAGGGAGTAACGGGCGTGAGAGCAGCATTTCAGTAGAACGCCCCCTTCAGAACCCGCTCCGGGACCGGGTGATGATTTACTCACTCGAACGTGAAGAAAAGGCCGCAGGTGAGCAGGATCAGGACCAGGCTCAGGCAGAACACTCCGCTCTGTCTCGCCATCATGATCCTCCCGTCGCAGCAGAACCGATTCCTGCCCGGGAACACCTGCCACTTCCTGCGGGCAGTTCGGCTCCCGTGGCGCGCGCAGGGGGGCGGTTCTGCTCCCCCGGCAGCGGGAGTCAAGCCGCTGCTGCTCCGGGTGCAGATCTGGTTGTACCGGCCCAACTGCTGCTGCTGGTTCAGAACCACATGATGGATCTGAGACATGTGTGCTCCCTGGTGGACGTTTAACTCAAGTAGAGCTGCTGGCGCGTCCGCGTCGGGATCCAAATCTGTATTTTAATCCACGGACCTTCGGCTGTTTGAACCGACGGACGCGGGTCGTAAAGAAGCGGCTCCGGAGGCTTGTCCGTCTGGATGTGAAGAGGAGCCCGGTCCGCAGAGCTGGTGGAGCTCCGACACCGGGAATGCACAGATCATCTACTGCGACGAGGACAGGTTCTGATGAGAAAACGTGACCATAAACGTGAATCATTTTCACAGTAGATTGTATGAGAAGTAATGTTCAGTAACTGTTTCATCCATAATAAATAAACAAAATGTTAAAGCAGGAAATTCTGTTATCTTATCTAAACTTGTAATTCATGAAGAGTGGGAACTCATCTCTATAGGGAGGCTGCCTTCAATCAAAATAGAAGATCTTTGTGTCAGGATCTGTCCGTGTAACAGAAATACGGGAACTACAGTTACTGAACTGATAATTATACCATGAACACAAAGGTCACGTGGGCGTCAGTGTAGCTATAGCAGTCGACACTCACGACACCTGCGTTTGGTATACCAAGGGCGTATTGTCGTTCCTAGTTGCTTGTTTCTATCCGGACACTTTAGGCAGCTGGACCGACACAACATGAAGGCAGCTTCTGGAAGGGCGGCTGTGAATGAGACAGAAGGAGCAGAAAGCGACGCAGCCAAACTACAGGCGCTCAAAGGTGAGTCGTAGCAGCTGCACCTGTAGTGAGGTCACGGTGGAGTAGCCCCGCCCTTCCTGCTGCCACGCTCCTTTATAACCCTTGACTCCTTGCGGTTCTTCAAACTGTGCTTGTTTACTTTTTTCTAAACCAGATGTGAGCTCGACTCCAGCTGTTTCAAGCCGTTCATCGTTTTCATGGCTGATATTTTTCCATCCATGTCGCCATGGTTACTAACAATGTGTGAAATATTATGCTGTGCAGCGTTGAGGTCATTTTAACCACAAGGCCCGGTGACCCTGTCTCTGCTCTGTTCACTGCGGTGACGTGAAACTCAGCTTCTCCCCGGACTTCCTGCGCAGGTGCAGCGTTTCTGGTCACGGTGGCGTCTGCAGGGATGATCGCAGGATTTGGCTCCACTTTAGCGCTGGCCAAGAAAAGAAGCCCTGACTGGTTCAGTAAGGTAAAGTCAAAATGATTCATGTTACAGCTGTGTTAACGTCGATAGAACAAATGACAGGACATATATCACAGTGATATTACTGTTGTGTGCATCCACGTAGCCAACCTCATGGGCTCAGACCTCAGATTGTATTTCCTTTAACTGCGTATGGAGATGTGGGTATTTTTCTTTTTATTTATTCTGTACCTTTACATAGGGCTTTCTTCTCTGTCTGAACTGTTTCTAGTGAACCCATAATTCTGCTGTACTTGTACAATGACAAAACGTTCTATTCTATTCAACGTAAATTCTAATGACCTGTTATGGTCAATAGCCCAGATTTTTAGTTTACAGTCACGACTCAGACTTCCAAGAAACCAGTATAGCAAGAATCAAGGTTCATCGAGGACTCAAAGGAACCGCAGACCTGGAACACCAACACCAAGAAGGAGGAATGAGCTCAATGAGCAGCGCGGAGCCTGGAAAGGGCCGCCACCATCTGCTGTGTCATCACCTCAGCCGATATGTATGAACGGCGGCTGTCTGCTGGAAGAGGCCCAGCTCAGCGCCCGCTGGGCTTCACGCGTCCCATCCCTCATGACGGCTCCTGGTTATTGGTCACTCATAGGAGCCGATTAGACGTGACGCACATGGACGTCCCACTGGTGTCTGCGCTAAAATTGGTGTGGAGGCACAGTTGAGTGTTTGTTCTCCACTGTTTCCATCACAGACTCAGCTTTGTTGTCTCAAACTCGGCATTGACCTGAAATCTCAAAGAATGAGTGACCGAATTTGGAGCTGTTGGATGTTTGCTGAAGGGCAGTAATAAAAGCCCGGCCTCCAAACTGAACAACGCAAGGAGACAAATGGGTCGACAGGTTCTGACACTGCAGGGTTTTGCATCCGGTGAAAGGAAAGTCTTTAAACCTTTTAATAAGGTGATGTTTTACTGTGTAGAGTGCATTAGTAGAGGTGGAAGGTGACAGACGCCTGTTTGTTTCTAGGGGCTGGCTTCAACCTCGGCCGCCCCACACAGCGGCGCGGCGCTGGCCCTCCGGGCTCTGGGCTGGGGGTCTCTGTTTGCCTGGGCCGGCGTAGGTCTGCTCAGCTTCAGCGTGTGGAAAGTCCTCGGCGTCCACAGCGTACGTATCTGCACACACTGATCCAAACAAGTCGTCTCAAGATTCAGATCCAGTGACTTAAATAGTTTCAAGCAAAATTCACAAATTGAAATTGGGAGAATTCCAGGTTTCACACTGACCTGCTGATCCCTTTTGTTCTGTATGTTCTTCAGTTACCAGAGTTCAGACAGAAGATGCAAACAGTTTTACCGTCCATCCCAAAGAGCACAGAGGCCACAGCTGGGTCAGAACCTCTGGACTGGGACTCTGTCTTCAAATCCAAGTGAAGGTTTCTCTGCTGAAAAAACAAGGACCCAACCTGTTTTCTGGGGAGAATCCCTTGGACTAATCGTGTTTCTAGCATCTCTGCTGGTGGAAAGTGTTCGAGTAACCGACTCGGGTCAGATCCTAAAATCTGCATGAGCAGAGTCTCTAAAAACTAAATCCACAGACAACTACATCTAGGATCACACCTCTGCCTTGAAGGTGTCAACTTATGTCATATGGTGCTGGTGTCAAATAAAAACACGTTACCTGTAACAAAAAGTTCTGTCTGCCAATAATTCAACAATATGACATTTCTTCAGATAAACACGCTGACCAGGGTTTAGGAAGGCGTTCTGCTTTAAAGACAGAATAAACCGGACACCAAAAATTTGACTTCTCTATCGTCCCCTTGTTAGAGCTCTTCAATTCACCAACCTGCTGTGTAGAGACCAGATGAGTGGACCAGAATCCCAAACATCAGGTCAGAGCCACGTCCCAACCAAACTCCAGGGTCAGACGCAGGAGGTGCTTCCTGTCAGAGCACATGGCTCAGTGGTCAGAAGGAAGTGGACTCAGACACTTCCACTGTTTGAAACCAGCCAAGTTCCCCGAACTGACAAATGTAAATGAACCTAGAATTCAGCTGGAGTTCTGACAGAGTCCAACCGTGACCCAGACCAGCACCTCTGCACAGACACTGGAGTCCAGACACCTGCAACAGCCTGGACAGGAAGTTGATTTACAAAAACCAAAACAGAAATAGGTTCTTCGGTGCGTTTTCATGTCAATGGGCCAAATCTACGTTGAGATAGTTCCTGCGTCTTTATTGTGTAACACATGAAGATCAGACCCTGGAGGAGGTCTGTCAAATCAAACAGGAGGCGTTCTGGATGTAGAGCTTTTCTTTTCGCTCATTACATTTGTTAGAACTCTTTCTGTAGTCAGTTAGCAAAGCGATGACATCCTGTACATACAGTCTCTCAAATTAATCGCACCCCCGCCCGGCCCCCATCCCACCCCATGAAACGGACAGATTCTGAGCGGGTTCTCCTTAAATACAGAAAAAAGTCTTCGCCTGCTGCACAGAGCGAAGCGTGTCAAGCGTTCGTCATGACATCCAATGTACATGGTCTATTTACAGGAGGAGGGTTAGAGGCGACGTGGACACAGGACTGCCTCCTCCTCCTCCAGCATCATACTGCCGCGGTTTGGCAAAAATACTGATGGTCAAATCATTCACATTTAAAACAATGTTCAAAACTAACGTATTGCACCAGAACAAAGCACATGACTGAACATCAGTGTTTCCTCTGTCGCACCACGAGGAGACGCTTAAATAAGTCTGAGCCCATTCACGACCCGCCAACGCCAACAAACGAGAACCCATCGTTCTCTGCTCTCACACTTTGGTTGACACCAAACAAAATGACAAACAGACGAAAGAATAAAAAAAATGTAAAATACAAGTATTAAATATTTTTCTATTAAAATTAATTAAAAATCCCAAATAAACATTTGCAGATGGAGCTGAGAAGCTTTATATATTCTCTATATAATCATTTGTATGTAAAAACATTTGTGTTCTGTTCTTTAAATAAAAATATAAGGGGAGCCAGTTCATCCGGGGGCGGAGCCCAGCGCTCTGTGCCGGCCCTCCTGTCACGAGCGGCCGATCCTAAACAGTACTTCGCACATGATGGCGGCCACCGCGGAGTTGAGGGCGGCCGACAGCGAGATGTCCAGCAGCCGGCTCTCGTGCAGGACGAACTCCATGCGGTTCTCCTCCACCCTGGCCATGGCCAGCAGGGCCCTGGCGGCGCGGCACATCATGTTGACGCTGGGCGGCTCCGGCGGCGCGGCGGCGCCGGCGTGCAGCAGGCCGTGTGGGCTCTGCTGGTACTGAGCCATGGCCACGCTGTCCTCCAGGAAGCCGATCAGCGTTCCCACGCTGCCCTTGTGCAGGGCGATGGCCCGCGCCGCCGTGGGGTCGCCCTGCGCCAGGTTGGACAGCACGGCCACCGCCATCTCCCGGCACACCTGGCTCTTTCTCTCGCCGACGAGGCGCACCAGGGTGGAGAAGAGCCTCTGCTGGCGGCTGAAGGGCGGCGTGGCCAGCAGCAGGTCCACGTTGCAGTCCTGGATGCTCAGCTTGCACAGACACTCCAGCACCAGTCTCTGAGGGCTGAGCGAGGAGAAGCCGCACGCCGAGGGGAAGGGGTCCTGGGCCTCAGCGGACGGACACACCATCCAGTGCAGCAGCCCGTCCAGGACGGGCAGGCAGATGCTCTCGGGGTACCGCGACAGGTCCAGCTGGCCCGAGATGTTGGCCAGCGTCACCAGCGTGTTCTCCCTCAGCGCCGCCAGGCAGTCCCACCACCACTCGTCGCGGCTGCAGGCCAGACCCTGCTCCTCCTCCCGCTGGTAGGTGGGCGGAGCCCGTTTTCTGCGGGGGTGGTGGTGGTGCAGCAGCACCAGGTGGCCCAGGATCAGGACCAGGCCCGGGTGCCGGGACATGTCGGCGTCGTTACCGGGGACGAAGGAGAGGCCACGCACCACGTTTGAGACGCACATGCAGCGCTTGGTCAGAGCGTCCTGCCAGGACTCGGCCGTGGACAGCGGGGCCTCGTCCCAGCAGCGAGGCTCGTCTTCCAGCTGGTTGATGGCACTCAGACCTTTGACCTCTGAGCCTGGCAGCAGAACAAAAAAAAAAACACAGGGTGAGAGTGTGAAACAGCTGCATGTTCAGACTAAAGGAAACAATGGCCACTCCACAATAATCTGCCACAGCAGCTCTGACCAGGTTTGACCTGTAGGAGCTGGTGACTCCTGCTGCTATTTGGCTGTTTTACTATTTTCTCCTTTACCTTCTTGTGTTTCAAGCGGCAGGTTCTCCACCTCATCCCTTCTCTCCTCCCTCTCTGCTGGGTTTGGGGGGGTGAAGTCTCCTGTGTGTGGTTCAAAGTGTGTCTGGATGTGAGTGGTGGAGTCTCCTCCTCCGGCCGCCCAGTGTAGGAGGCCACTGATGAAGCCATTGTGGCGGTTCAGCTCAGCCCAGCGCTCCTCCACCTCACGCCACTGCTCCTCCTCCACCTTGACTGGCAGCTTGTCAAACTTGCTGGCCTGTTGAGGGCGGGGCACTGCCTGCTCCAGGGGCTCCTCCTTCACCTTTACCTCCTCTCTGACAGCAGACGGCTTGTCTTCGTCCTCCAGGCTGTCTGTGGGGGCTGCAGCTGTAACAACTGGTGATGTCTCCTCATCTGATTGCAGATTAGACTCAGAGGGGCCCCCTGGTGGCTCCCCCAACACTTCCCCGTCAGGGGTACCAGGCAGGGTCCTGTTTCCCACCTCATACTCATCCAGGATACCAAAGATCTGAATGAGGCAGCGGCGGTAATACTCCACAATGAGCTCCAGGAACCCAGGCAGCTGTAGACAGAGACAAAGCTTAACATGTGGACACAGTGAAGCTTATTTTTATGTGTGGTGTGCGAACGGAGGCTCTGCCCCCCCAAATAACCCAGAGCCTGACCTGAGTGAGGCTGAAGGAGGCCACAGTGCTGTCGTCGTACAGTAAAATGTTGATGGTGTCCATAGCCCAGGTGCTTTCTGCCAACAGGCCAGACTTCAGTGACATCATCACTCTCCACGCCTCTGGGGTTCCTGATCAGATCGACAGCAGTGTTAGAGGCAGAACTCACGTCAGTGCAGAGATGAGTGTGTGTCTGTGTGTACCTGTGTCCTTAGCAGTCAGCCGGCGCCGTGGCTTCAGTCGGGGGAGGGTGGACTCCACAGAGCCAGTGGGGAAGCTGATGTCTCTGTGAATCATGGGGAGTCCCTGAGCAGGTGGAGGGCCAGGGGGGACACCGGGCTTCTTCATATAGGGGGAGCTGTTGGGGGACAGGGAGCCACCCACAGGCCGGGGAAAGGAGGAGGGGCTGTGGGGGCGGGCCACATGGTTGGAGGCGGTGGGTGTGGCCTGGAAAGGAGAAAGCGGCTGCCTTGAAGAGAGGCCAGGCATAGAGGAGGAAGAGGAAGAGGAGGAGGAGGAGGAGGAGGGGGGGTAGGGCGGCTGGCGTTGGCTGGAATGACTGGGGGGCCACTGGCTTTCCTGGGGGGCCCTGCCATCTGGGTCCTCCCCTCTGTTTATACCTGGGTACATGGGCCCCTGGCGGGTGTAAGTGTAGCCCATCTCTGTCCTCGGGTGCCACATGTTTGCTTGTGGCCCCTCTCCTGGACCCCCAGACCCAGAAGCTGGTCCTGGGCTCATCATGCTGTGCTGCGGTGCCCCCCCCTGACGCTCTCGGCCATACTGATATGGAAACTGGCTCTGGACCGGACGGCGTTCGGGTCCCACATAGGTCCCACCTGCTCCTCCAGCTCCGTACGGGCCGAACACTTCTGGCTGCTGAGACCCGTACTGCTGCCCACTGAACACCTCCCCCTCATGGCGCTTAGAGGGGGGGTACAACCCCTCCATGGGTCGCTTGTAGCCCTGCAGACACACAAAAACACCTTGAAATACCTGGGTGTCTACCGTCATTAAACAGGCAGGTTCAATCTTTACATTCTACAGATCCTAAATACATTGCTCCTCAGGTTGGGCCTCACCTGCTGCTGCGGGTACAGAGGCTGCTGGGAACTATAGGGCATGTTGTGAGGATACTGCTGCCCATAGGTCTCATGTCCGTGCCTGAAGAGACGGAATAAAGTTTATTTATTCCAGCTCACTGAAAAGCCCTTCTGAACACACCTGACGGTTTTCCTCAGGCCTCTCACCTCTGGAGGGGGTACCTGTTGGTGGGGTACATGCCAGCCTCATTTCCAGATGTGCCCGCGCTGTTCTGAGCTCCGGGGGGCACTATGCCTCCCTCTGCGTGGTCTGACCTGCAGAACAAACATGGAGACACATTAATTGCACTCATCCTCCTGGTGTCCACAAGGCCCTACAGGTATTACAAGTAGTTATGATAAATTAAAAATGTACTCATAAGGCCTCATCAATCAGCAGAATTAGAAGCACCAATAAAAGCCTGTTTCATGTTTTCAATGTAGATCCTGTGAGTCTTCCTGGACTGGTCCACATGGATGACTGTAATATCTCAGCAAAGTCTGCACCACTGACTTTTGTGTAACTTGTGCAGGCCAAGCCGTCTGAGCTCCGTCTTACCTCCGCTCGTAGCCAGGACCATAGGGGTACTGGGGTCTGGGGCCCAGCCCAGACAGTGGCCCTGTGGGTGGCCCACGGGAGTATATTTCCTGCATGGCACCACTGGACATCTGACTGGGTCCAAAGGAGTCGTCTGGACTCAGACCTGACAAAATGATACCGTAAATGTAACTGAAACACTGCGTCAGTTTAGAGTTTTACTTTATTTTTAGCATGAAGTAGTCTTTACACTAAATATTTGTCCTAAAAGCAGTGGTACAGAATCATGTCCTGCTGCCGACCTTTCCTGGCTCCTCCATAAAGCTCTTTGTTGGCGTCATACTGCATCCTCATAGGCGGATCTGTGCCACCTGTCTGCTGGTAGGGGGCGCCACCAGGCCCTGAGCCTCGCTTGCTGTGGAAAGCTGGGTCGCTGCCTTCAGAGAACGGATCCTGAACATTCACTCCTCCAACGTTCCTAACAGGGACAGCGGGAGGAGCAGGTTGGACACTCAACCATGTTCTGTTGGTATTGATGCCTGTTGTAAACCTCAGGACTCATGTTACCATCAGCTATAATGTAGATGACATCGAGCTTTACTGGCCTGAATAAGAGTCATCAGCATCACCTCTTCAAATTTCATTTTTAATAGGACAGGTTTTACTCTGCTGAGCTCCCCCACCTGTTTGCTGCCTGTGGGCCCATCGGGTTGTGGGGGGTGGAGGCAGGAGTCGGGGGCTTTAGGTCTCCAGGGGCCTCGGCCAAGGAGCTACTGCTGGACTGTGGGGTGTTGGGGCCCTGCAGGGAGCCGGAGTTGGCTGCAGACAGAAAAGCTGTGTGTCCTTTTTTACACTATGAACCAATTGTCCCACTCATCATCAGCTGAACGAAGCTTAGCACCATACAAGAGAGACGCTTCATCTTCTTCAACAGCTTAAACTACTCAAACTTGATCAACTTTCATAAAAGCTGCTTTGTAACTACTCACACTTGCTTTTTCTAATCCAGACCTGTGTGCTGCCCAAGTCATTTGTGTGTTAAACTGAACAGAAAAGCTTTGCAGGGCAGTCCGGTGTGCACATTTACTAGACACAGACTCTCTGCTGAGAGAGAAGCATGGTGGGAATTAGGTCAGCTTGAGGTCGCCAACGTTCCCATTGACAATCTCCTCCCCTGCTGCATTTGCATATGCATGTTACATACACAGCTGACGGGCAGGGACTTCCTCACCTGGGGAGGGGGGCTGGACCTTGGCTTGCAGTGATGGGACTTTCTTGGCGTCTGCTGGAGGCCCCAGGGCCTCAGGTGGAGGCTCCTCTCCTCGCTCCACCTTGCACTCGTAGGCAAACAGGTACTGGATGTACTGCTTCTTGAGAGAGCTGGCTGAGCTGCTGGACGTCCCTACATTCAAAAGGGACGACAGCTCCCTCCACTTCTTGTTCTTATTCACCTAAAACATGACATAGTAAGAGAAGTGAGAACGAGCTCCTGAGCTAGGAGGCTGTGAGGCTAACATAGCGGAGAGGCACGTCTCACCATGGCCAGTCCTCCGATCTCCCTGACAGACATGTAGAGTCTGCACAGGTCCAGTGGCTTCTTCCCGACTGCAGGCAGGTTTGGAACCGGAGTTCCCCTTTCCTCCATGAAGGACAGGTAGCGATCCACCCAGAGCCTCCTTTCTGGTTCAGAGCCCATGTCGTAGAGCCGGGTGATCTTCTCGTTTGTCATGGTGGCCACACTGGGCTTCTGACGAGAACCAACAGGAAGCAGTGTTGGTGGTACAATGCATGTTTAAAACAAGCAGGGTTCCAGGTTCAGTCCGTCCATCAGACAAGTTAGCTTTTATATCTGAAGATGCATTAGTCAAGTAATAAATGCCATCATGTGGGAGCAAGCCAGAAACCCAACTGTAAAACTGCTTGTCTGAGTAAATGAGTGAGGAGGTCGGCTCCTCCAAAGACTTTCTCATTTTGAACACGTTTGTCCCCAATTCAAAACCAAACATTCTGCACAGGTCGTATAACATTTAGTGGTCAACACAAGCACGTGCTGTGTTTTTAGATCTGATATCTGAACTTCGATACAAAATCATTTTAAGCATGGCTGCTGAAATTCAGTGTTTAACCAAACACAGGTTACAACAAATCCACAGGCATCCTCTTCGATTTGTCGTTGGCTGAGCAGCAGGAACGTGCTGCCCACACATTGCCCAGTGTGTCACTGTAAATAAATGACTGTACACATCCAGGAGAGATCGATTGTCTCATCCTGGAGAACTGAACAGGCTCCGTCCTAAATGAGAAAGTCTCAGTAAACGTGCAAAAACATGTACAACAAAACACAGGAACAAACGCCACTTTGTCCAGTGAAAACCTCGCATTTCCAAAAGGTGAGGTCGTTACCATAATAAACTGAGCCTGACATGTGGAGCTACGAGTTTTTCACGCCAGCAGCACACGACAGGGCTTTACAGAACAAACTGGTTGGACATTAACATGATAGAACCCAGAACAGAAAGTACAAACACACAAAAAGGTTGCTGTGCTTTGTGCCACTTACGAGGCTGGTTGACGTCTTGAGCCAGGCGGGGCTGCTAATGCTATCACTGTCCTCCCCGTGACAGGAGGACACACTAGCTGAGCTGGGGGACATGGGGGAGGGACTGGGGGGCTGGGAAACACACTGGGAGGTGAAGCTATCCTGTGGTACACAACACACACGGTGAGGAGAGGTTGGCGACTTCATGTCATGTTTCAGTCATTTAACATTCACAGAGCGAAAAAAAACAGCTGACAGGAGCCAGAGCAGCAGACGTTAACGGCTCTGAATAATGCAGCCGACAGCAAACGATCACCAGCGAGGAGCAAAAACTAATCACGTTCCAAATTGTTGTGGTACTGGGACCGATCAATGAGAAGCAGCTGTGAAGGAGTAAAGCTGTTTAAAAGGTCATCTGCCCAGAGACGGGGGTCGGTCTGATCGTACTCAACCTCACTGAGGAAGCGTCCTTAGTGGTTCAATCATAAATACAGCACAGTCTCACACGTCCCTGGATGTTATTATACACAACCTTTTAATTACAGGTATTAGTGGTTTTAAACAGAACAGGTAAACAGAGCAACAGGATGCTGAAGCTCTGTTTGTTGTCATGAAAGGAACCTGAGACGAAGCAGATCTGCCAGATAATGAGGAGAACGAACAGGAGGAGGAAAGAGGCTGCATCCTCACACCAAACCCTGATGACACGGGAGAGCAGGACATGCTGGGTTACAGCCACCACACGTCACCAGCGCTGTTAGGATGCAACGCTGCATTAAGCTCAGCATGCAGCGCTCATGCTGGAGGAAAACCAACACACTTACCTTGGCTTTGGTTAGTTCTGCAGCAGGGCCCACACTTTCTTTGCTGAGCTCCAACCTTTGCTTGGCATCTGAATGACCTCCCATTGCTTCTGCTGACATCATCATGGGACCTGTAGGTAACAAAAACTACTGTCACACTCCATCAAACGACTGTGGGCCGGACCCTGAACCTACGCTCCTACCTGAGGGCAGGGTGATGTAGGGGGGTCCTTGTGGCGTCATCCTCCCAGAGTTGCTGGCTGTTTGGTGGCCGAACAAAACCCCAGGACCTCCGGGGCCCATTCCTCCCACTGGTGCCATACCTGGGAAGCTGCTCTGCCTGAAAAAGACAGAAGCAGACGAGTTGGAAAGATTCTGACAGAGTGCGGCACCTGCAGCTCACATGCAGAAGACTTTGCTGAGGAAGAGGTAGAAGAAGATTAAAGCGATGGTCCAGGTTCAGGTCCAGGTCCAGGTCCAGATTCTGGGGGGAGCTGAGCTGAGAAAGGAAGAGCTGTGTGGCAGGTCAGGTCAGCCGGCTGCTCTTCTTGCGTTTGATGATTTAACTGCCTCATTTTGTTTTAGAGGAGTTTAGCTTCAGCCCCTTCAGGCAAATGATGTATTTCAGAGTTTAAACTGACTGAGCATAAATGAAGCTTAAGCAGCTGTCCCAGTTAGAAAAGGTGAAGCCATGCAGGACTTTCGGACCGAAATTGGACAAGTTAGTAAAGCAGCAGAAACTGACACATATTCACCATGAGTTTAGCATTTTATCACCTATGTACAAAACTGGTGCTTTTGAGAAAAAGCCCCACAGATGTTGCATAAACAACAACCCAATCCTGAAGTAAAAACAACAGGATGTGGTTCTGGATCCATCAGGCTCTCCTATCAAACCTACCCATAATGCTCAGAGCGGGCCTGAGCATTGGAGCCCTGCTGGGAGTGGTGAGGAGGGTGAGGAGGGTAGGAGGGGTGAGGTGTAGGAGAAAGGCAGGGCTGACCCCCGCCCCAGGACTGGTGGTACACAGGCGAACGTGTAAAGGGAGGCCTGGAGGGATGGAGGGATGAGTGGAGACGAGTCAAATAAGCCACTAAACCCACTGATCACTGAGGCAACGGAAGTAAGAATGTCCCCACAGGCCTCCACGGTGCAGCCCGTGGATCCTCTGAGCCGACTCACCTGCCCTGAGCAGCAGAGCCAGCGCTGGGTGACCCAGCACCTGGGCCGACCTCCAGCGGTTTGCGGCTGGTGCTGGGCCCGGGGGGGCCCATTCCTTGCCCAGCAGGCTGTGGCATGCCGGGGGACGTAGGTGCGATGGTGCTGCCTCCAGCGGGGTAGGGTCGTCCTCCAGCGACAGGCCCCGGGCCCCGGCCTGCTGGGGTGGAAGGGCCCTGACCATACATGGGACTGCTGGCGTTTAGGCCCAGACTGTTGGCCAAGCCGGGGCCTGGGCCGGGGCCACTGTACTTGGCACTAGGGGTCCCACCATACTGAGGGGGCCGAGGGTAGTTACCTGAAGCACAAGAGGAGGAGAATCCTTAAAGCTTCAATATTGGTACTTTAAATGTTTTTTAGCTGAACTGATGTCTACCTGAGGGCCCGTACTGTCCATACGAGCTGCCCTGCTGGAGGAAGCTGTGATGCACGGGCCCCCCAGGCGGTGAGTGAGGGGACACTGGTGGTGCTGACTGCTGGGGACCAAACGGAGGCCCCAGGGTGCTACGCTGCATGGAGAGATGGAAGCCTAATGGACAAGACAGGAACAGGATCAAGACAACGAGGAGATTCAAGCTGGATGTGAATTCTTGAACTTCTAAACATCTTCCTGTTGTAGGTTTTTATAAGTAGTTGAATCCGTGGAGGTTTCAGCAAGTACCAAAATGTGGATTTACAGGACCTACCTCGGTCCGGAGTCATGACAGACTGGGAGGAATGGGGACCACCGTCAGGACCGGGGCCAGGACCAGAACCCTGAGGTGTCAGATGAGGCCCTGTGCAGACAAACAAAGAGAAAAGGTTCACATTGGAAAAGATGTGAGTTTTAAATTGAAACCACAGATGCACAGGCTGGCCCTGTCCTACCTGGGCCACTGGTGGCAGGCGACAGAGGTCCAGATCGTGAGCCAGCGGGGGACGGCGAGGGGGAAGGGGAAGGCCCGCTTCGAGTCGCCGGTGGCAGTCGGGGTGAGACGTGAGGGGAGAAAGGAGAACGTGCTGGAGTCCCCTGGTCGCCGTGGATGCTACCAGAGCCCGATGCCCCTGAACTTACCGCTGCCTCAGTACCAGTGGGCAAATCATCAATGGAGCCAGATAAATCCTGAAACACAAACTAAGACATCAGTTAACTGTGGTATTAATCTCTGGAAGTAGAAAGACGCCTTATTATTGTTCATTTCACCGTCCTAATAAAAGGATCAGGATCCATTTGCTCGATACTGTATTTTATTGTATCTGGGGTCAGAAACCTGAGACAACTAGGAATCGAATGTTGATGGGTGAACTGGCTTTTTAATAAGTGAACAGACACAACAATGACGGGGAAGAAGGGGAGTTGATCAAAAGAGGATAAGTAGGAACACTGCAGTGGAAGCTCCGCTCCTCAGTCGAAGCCAGCCTATCACAGTGCAGCATCCTTGCTCTCTCCTCCCCTTGCCAACAACTCAGCCAATTAGGTGCTGTCCAGGGTTTTCTGCAGCCTCCATCGACCGTTCTCCCTCTCTTCCTCACCACTCAGAACTTGCCCTTTCACTCTGTTCCTTGTCTTGAAGATAAAGAAGAGGTCAATGAAGGAGAAGGAAACAAGAGGCAAAAAAGTAATAAATGCAGAGGACAAAGTAATGAAGACAAAGAAGGGAGGAGGAAATTCAAGAAAAATAGGTGGGGGAGCACAAGAGTATAAGAATGTGAGAAGTTGTAGAGGAGGAGAGAAAACTGACCAAAAGGAGCCAATAGAGAGAAGAAGAATCAAGAGAGAAGGAAAGAACTTTCTTCCTTTCTAGCATCCTCTTTTTCCTCTGCTCCATCACAGATGTAACTGAAAGTTTAAATAAATTTTCAATATATCAAACTGCATGAATGTGTAGAACTGTGTGTAAACCGTTCCAGAGCCTGAAAACTGACACAAGTCATTCTGAAACTCGAACGACCTCCTGGAGTGAAAGCTATTAAAGAGTCTGTGCAACTCATTTCTTCAATTTTTTTATTTTCTCTTCATGCAACAGAGCCTGTCTCCCCTCTGCCTGTCACCATAGCAACTGCATCAGGACCCTGACTTCAAGAAATGATCCACCAAAAGAGAAACAAGAGAAAAAAATAAATCAGGACGACAGCTGGATAACAGATCAAGCCAGAGAAAACGTGAGTAGACATGAGGAGGCAGGAAACAGCAGCTTCTCAACAAACACAATAAGACGAAAAACGAGCAAAGTCAGAGCTGAAGGTTAAGGTTTACCAACAAAAGACCATCCTTTCTGGTTTAAAGATGGTGGTCTGTGGCATAAACATGAAAAGGCATTTAACCTTCAGTAACGGGTGAAGGGGGTGAAAGGTAGGTCTGGCCTTCACTGGATATTATAAGGACAGAACGCAGGTCGCAGCAGGAAACTGCTGGATTCTCTGGATGTGAACAGTATAAATGAGTTCACCAAAGGTTTGGTGAGTCGCGCGCTCTCACCGGCAGGCTGGACGGCCTCTCCTGCTGACTCAGGCTCATCTCCTCGTGGTTTGGTTTCCCAGGAGTCATAGCGGCAGACTGGCCCCGGCCCCCGTACGCTTCCTGCGGCACCTCCTGCATGGACACACAGACAACACCCTCAACAACTGGGCATAGCTCAGGTTTAGGCTGGGCCTGGGACAACAAGCCAGCACCTCCTGCTGGACGGCACGCAGCCTTCATCCACCACGGGCTGGTTTCCTGCGACTCGGGGGAAATCCTGCTGTATGTTTCTGTGGTTAGAACCGCTTCAGTGCTGAGGTGACATTCTTCGGTGTCACCTTGTGCTCAGGTATAACTGAATACAAAACTGATCCTGCTCCTTAGACTGGATCTGGGTTTTACTTCAGAACTTTGCTGACTTTGCTGCTGATTTGCCACCATGCAGATGAAGAAACTGACTAGAGAAATGTAATCTTATTGTCTGAATGTGCTACATCACAGGTGGGTCCAGAGCACAGCTTTGTGGTACCTGCTGCGGCAGTGGGCGAGGCTGCATGTACGGCGGCTGGCTCGGGGCAGCGGGCTGCTGCTGTGGAGGGCTGAAATAGGGCGGCTGGCCCGGCTGAGAGTAGCCCCCGATGCTCTGCTGCTGCCCGTACTGAGGAGCCATCTGAAAGGCACGAACAGGCAAACGTCAGGCGCGATGTCAGACGACCTGATGTGCTGCTCACACGCAGGGGGACAACATTTGGGTGCATTGTTTCCATGCTGGAGCAGCTTCTGACTCAGTGTGTTGCAGGTTTTGCTTGTATTAATTTGTTTCCTTAAGAGATTCAGAAAAGAATTACAAAACACAAACAATCTGACACACCACAGGTTACGATTCATAGACATTTTTCGAAAGGATGACGGAGCGAGTCCTACCTGCTGCTGAGGGAACTGCATGGCTCCCATCCCCATCTGCGCTCTGCCAGGCACTGGATACCTGTGTGGGGGAGGGGAGCCGTAGGGCTGGCTGGGGTACGGCGCCCCCTGCTGCTGCTGCTGCTGGTGGTGGTGGTGGTGGTGCTGCTGCTGCTGCTGCTGCTGCTGCTGCAAGTACGGGTTGCTGCCCATAGTGTAGAGCTGCGAGCGCTTCATGACCATTGGGTCCAAAGGTGGCGCCTGAAAGGGAAACAAATAAAATAAGCACATAAGTTTCACCAAGGTCTGTATTAACATATCAGTTCAGAGTTTCTGAACTGATATGTTTTACTTCAACCAGGGTTGTTTAAAGGACTGACACCTCAGCCCGCTGCAGCCATCAACAATCAGCCTGGGTACGTGTGATCTTCATACACACTTTGACACACTGACATAACAAAAGAAGAAAAAGGTGAGTCAGTGAGAGCAGATGTTTCACTGCTGCAGCCAACTGCAGCTACAAATCATTTCAATCAGAAATCATTTATGGATTTCTCACACGCAAAAGAAGATCCAGGCACTTAATCCATTTTTACCGCCAGTCAGCTGAGCAGAGTAAATAAATATGAGAACGCCTGGAGCCCAGCCAGGTCCCGATGCCGAGTGGAGCTAGAGAGGGAGACGAAGCTGGATCCATAAACAGGTGCTGAGCTTCTGATGATACTCAGCCTCAACACCTCAACTCCAAAACATCTAGAGCTCATGGACCGCTTTAATGCAGCACTTGTAACTGCTGAAGTTCCTTTACACAAACTATTTGTCTAAACTAAGTCTATCAAACTGCTGAACTCCCGACGTAGGACAGGTGAGATCCTCTGATGCTTTAACATAAAAGGATGTTGGCAATAAACACTTGCACAGTAAATGGTGAGAAAGCATCTTTTTGTTGCTGCATTACACAGTGTGGGTCAATGGACACAAACCTGCACCAAAAACTGCACACAATGGGAGACTCACTGACACTGGGAGTAGCTGAATGAAGTCCCATCACCACATTTTTGCTGATGTTAGAGACACTAGTGCTGAGGACTGAGGATGGTTCCGTTCTACTGACACTCATGTCATAAAAGACAGTAACGTTTGTTGATTTCAATTCGTCATTCATTCATCAATCAAGAAAACAGGCCAAAACACCACACAATGAAGCAGCTAATTAGTTAAAAGATGAGCTGACTGGTGTCATACACATGCAGATTAATGTAACAACAGCCGCGTCCTGCTGGTCCTGCTGGCCCAGTAAAGACAGCTGGACCGAGCCGGGCCTCCTGCAGCAGCAGCTGGAGCCGCAGCCCGGTGTTGTGCCGGGGGTGACGGCCACATGGCTAATCTGCATGTGTGAAGGTCAGCGCTCAGAGTGCAGACGGGGCCGTGACGGGCTCCCTGCAGACCCCGTGCAAGCCGGGCCGGGCCGGGCCGGGCCGGACCGGACCGCAACAGGCTGCAACACGCTAGACCGTGCAACAGCACCGCTGGATTCAGCCTGAGCAGGTGTCCGGGTGGAGCAGGCAGAGGCGGCCGGAAGCCGCTGGTAGCCGCTGCCTCTAGACTCCGACTGGAAGCCGACAAACCATCGTTACAAGCACAGTTTCACAGTGATTAAAGCAAGTCGCTGTATGATGCAGTCACCGGGCCCGTGCGCTCCACTAGCCAAGCGCTAGCTAAACGCTAGCTTAGCCTAGCAGCTAAACACGGAGTCACCTTGGACACTGAATCGAAACACTGGCTTTGCTGACAGCTGCGTTGTTGGCGTTAAATTTTTACGCGACAAACTCGTTAAAGACGAGACTTTGTTCGCTTCCAATTGAAAACTGCTTAGTTGTTTCTGTCAAGTTGTATATAAACGTTTGTTTGTGGTGGAAATAAGAAAACAGCCCTAGCTAACAACTAACAGACGTTAGCATGGCGGCTACAAGGTTAGCCGTAATTAGACGCTCGTCTCCCGCTACCGTGGCGAACGCATCGTAGCTCGTGGTTTGTTAAGGCTTTAGTCACCTGAGACCTGCCGCTGACGTGCCTGCTGCTCCCCGGGCTCATGCTCGGATGAGTCCTCTGCGGTCCTCCCCAGCCGAACTGGGAGCTCAGGTCTTTAGCCAAGCCCGCGCTCGGCTGCTGCGGTGCGTTCGGGAGGTTGTATTCCGGGTATCCGCTTCCATAGCCGCGCATCATCGGGCTGGGAGAGGTCAATAGCTGATTCAGAGTTGGCGTAGCCCCCGACGGGTGCTGCTGCTGCTGCTGCTGCTGCTGCTGCCCCTGCCCGGGAAACCGGTGAAATCCTGCGCCGTTTCCGCCACTGGCGCCTCCGCCTCCAGCCGGGGAGCTGCTAGCAGCCATAGCCGCTTTGGCCGAGCTGCCCGGGCCCATCAGGTTGTTCCCCTGGCGCGAGGGGCTCATCGTGCCTCCGTAGCCACTATTTCCGTAGCCGGGTCGGTAGTTCGGGTAGTGGTTGTACGGGCTGCTGGTGCCGAAGCCCTCGTGGGAGTTCTGAACCTGATCCATGGTGCTGTGTGCCGACAGAGCCGCTGTTACCCCAGTCCCTGGGCTTTGTTGTCCGCCATGTTGATCAAAGCAAGGCCCTCCTCTTCCATTCCCATAATAATGATTAAACTCGGAGCTGGTCTCAGTCGGAAGAGGGTTGCTGGTGCTGGAGGCTGATTCCAGGCTGGCGTCCATCCGCTCCTCCTCCTCCTCCTCGCCGGTGTTCAGCTGGTGTTGCTGAATGCGCTCCTCTGCTCGGCTCTTCCCCAGCAGGACGACGTTTTCGCTGCCTCCATGACGCTCCTGTCCCCGCGGACGTCCCCGGGCCTGTTTGCTGCTGCTGCTGCTGCTGCTGTTTGTGATGCCGTTGTTGTTGTTGTTGTTATGGGTTTGGTTCTGGTTGTGCTGCTGCTGGAGAAACTGAGTGAACAGCGGACGTGTGTGGCGGTGGGATGGCGATGATGATGATGGTGGTGGAGGAGGAAGGGGAGGAGGTCCAACACCAGAACCACCACTGCAGCCGACGTTCTGAGTGTCCGTGTCACCAGAACCGAACCTCGGCCGTTGGTCCACGCGCTCCCTCCTCGGTTCCCTGGGATCGCGTCACGGATCCCGGTTACTCGGATCCGCGTTAGGATGCATATTATCCATGCCCGTGCAGATGGCGCAGCTCCAGAACCAGTGCTCCCATTAGGAAAGTTCGGGATGGACGGTGAATATCAGCGTCTCCCCCGCCTGACACCGGGCCGTGTTCAGGTGCTCCTGTCCCGAGAAGATGATCCCGGTGCAGTGCATCTGAGGACAAGTGGAGCAAAGAACCACTAAACAGCAACTTCACACTAATAAAGTGTAAAACTCCCACACGTGACTGACGCCAACGGCCCTGTTCCCTGTCACCGTCAGTGGGTCCAGAAAGGCTCAGGTCACACCTGAAACCTCTGCTCCAGTATTAGACAGAACCAAGGCTGAACTCACTCAAATACTAATGATTTTATTTCATGTTGATCTGTGAAACAGTCTGAGCACCAGCAGGTGTTTGAGACAAGAAACAGTGGAACATTTTTATGATGGTGATTATTCTTTATTCATGCAGCAGATCAACGCAAAGCTGTGCACAAGGAGCCTGTACAACAAGCTCACCTCCCGAGCCCGAGTCAGCTCGTCTCGGCTGGTGAGTCGGGCAGCACCGGGACCACAGAGACGGAGCTCCCTGTCCCGCTCCAGCCGACCCGCCTCTCCTAATGGGAGCACTGGTGCTGGATCGCATCCGCACCAGTGAGACCCAGCGAGGTTCAAACACATTAAATCGTGTGTCTGTTATTGTCATTTCAGTTACATCCCATAATAACAATAAGCTCAACTTGGATCTGCTGGGTCTACATTAAATTAAAGCCATGTTGTCATCACACCATGTGTTACTGATGATTATAACATGATTATTATTAGCGACATGTCATAAACTGCAGCTGACGGTAAATCAGCATATTATGAACGACTGTTGCGCAGCTTCATGTTGATGAAGTCGTTCCCATAGACGATGATGTGATTTAAGACGCTGAGGATCAACGCGTCCATGTCGTCGCTGAGGTCGATCTCCTCGTGGTAGTTCTTGACAGGGAAGATGCAGTTCATGGGGATCCCAGAGTCGGCGCTGAACTGCTCCATCTGCGTGAAGACGCCACAGCTCAGATGAGCTCATCGCAGCTTCTAGGCTGCACATTTGATCTAAATGTGGAATCCTACCATCTTCTTTATACGTTTGCTCAGGTAGACGTTCTTCAGATCCCTCCCCACCTCTGGACAGGCCATGTCCACCTTGGTGAGAACGGCCACCTGAGGAATCCCTGAGAAGCGACGAGCAGCTGTTAGAACCGGACCAGGAGCAGGTTCTGAGCTCAAAGCATGCGCTACCGTGTGGCGCCTGCAGGTGGCGCTGGGCTCACAGACGCTTCCTCAAACAGTATAAACGCATCATCATCGTGATCTCATCGTCCTCGCTCTGCTAGTCACATGTTTTCACACATTATTAATGTGACTGGACGGAGGTGGAGCTCTCACCCATGCGACTGGCCTCCAGCCTGATCTCACGGATCTCCTTGATGATACTGTCGTTAATGGACGACAGCGTGTCGGCAGGAATGACGCAGACCAGGATGTGAACCCGGTCGTTGGCGGACGGAGCGCTGTTGTAGAACCCGTCCCCCTCTGACAGTTTGGACTCTGGGTTGAACTGGACAAGAAGCCAAACATCAGCAGGGGCTTGTTCTGGTCCGGCTTGTTCTCCGGAGCAGGAACTTTACCTTGTAGCCGTCCTTCACGTGACCCTTCAAGGCCAGTTTGACGTCTTCCACCAGCACGCCTTTGTTTGCGCTCAGGCCCATGATGTCGTTGAACACAAACGGGTGCACGGCGTCCCCACCCTCTCGCTCGACGTTGTAGGTTGTGAACTGTGGACGATGAAGAGTAAAGGCTGTGTCGTGTGTGTCTACGCTGAGTGTCAGCTGCAGTGAGTTCAGCTCAAACGCTGCATCACTGACGCTCAGTGAAACCACGTCGCTGCTTCCACTCGTGAACCTCACCCACCTCTTTGGTGAAACAACTTCCAGAGCTGTGATCAGCCAGAGCCTTCACATTCATGTTGCTTCTCACAACGCTCTGGACCGAGTTGATGAAACTGGACTTCCCCGCTCCGACTGGTCCATGAAGCAGAATCCGGAGGTGCTGATCTTCAGTATATGGTTTGTACTTATTGACCTTCTCCAGCGCTCTTTGTTTTCCTCTGCTCAGAGGGAAAGCATCCATGAGTACGGATGGACAGGAAGGTGAGACCCGTGAGAAGCAGCAACACTCACCTCCAGTCTACGGTCCTCCACGGTTTATCAAACACTGGGGAACAGGACAAAGGTTCCGTTAATAAAGCTGGGGCCTTTAGAATGAGTGCTAACGGTTCTTCTCACCTGGAGGTGGAGCTGGTGTCGCTGCTTGTCCTCCCATCGCTGAGGAATAAAGATCGGGACAGTGTTAAGAGCAAACACACAGCGGCGCCGTCGGAATCAGACAGAACGTTGGGGTTCTAGGTGGAACCCTGGTTCTGTGAGAGCGCCTCACCGCTTCTGGACGGTTCTGCTCAGAGATAAGCGCGACGTGGAAACGAGGCGCAGGAAGCTGCCTCTTAGTTTCACTTTTCTTTTCTCTCAACCACGTGATTTCTCCTAAAGCCCCTGAAGCCCCTCCACTCGGCGACGGGAAGGTTTGGCGCCTGCGCCGGACCGAACTCTCAGACGTCTCTTCTCTGAGCATGATTCACTTCACACCGACCGTTACGCGTCCCACGTCACGTCTTTACTGAGCTGAGAGTTTAGCGGAGTTGAGCTGTGACTCGTCAGAAGCACGTGAGAGCGGAAAGGCCGTGGAAGCAGCAGCCCGCCCCCTGCTGGAGCTCTGAGCCGGTACCAACCGAACCCAGCAGGTTCGGGAGGCGTCATTAAACCCGCAGCTGATGATCTGTGAGGACGCTCATGGTCAGAACTCAGGTCCAACGGGTCCCACATGCAGACGGGACGAAGCCCCTGAAACCCTGGTGCTGTGAGCGTCCACTGACAGCCTGCTCCCGTCTAACAGCATGTTGTGATCGTCAGTCGGATGCAGGACGGATCCGTTAACAGGAGCGAAAGGCACGAACCTGCAGCTTCGGTCCAGTTTGATCTGTTTAATGTTTGACAACGAGTGAAAAGCTTTGATCGTGTTTCAAACAGGCAGAAGAAAGTGCAGAAGCAGAACCATGTTCCGGTGGATCCAGTAAAGCTGCTCTTCATCTTCTCATGATGAGACGGATCCATGTTTGTAGAAACAGCTGGTACCAGCAGGTCCATGAGGACCAGCGCGTCCAGCGGTGGTGGTGGTTCCTCACAGGGAAGATGCAGTTCATGGGATCTGCATTGAACTGCAGCAGCCTCAGACACCAGAACACGTGAGCTCAGACCCAAACAGGACAGAGTCTCAGAGACGTTCCTCAGGTCTGGCTTTGGTGAAACCAAACCACTACGAGATCCACCAGAGCCTCCACCCACATCCGGCCTCTCAGCACGAGGACCGAGTCCATGAAGCTGGACCTCAGAACCAGCTGCGCCGTGGAGCAGGATCCTGAGCTGCTGGGCCTCAGCAGAAGGTTTGTAGTCGTTCACGTGCTGCAGAGCTGCTGCTTTGGTTCTGAGGAGAAGAACATTCAGCCCTAAACTGACAGCAACAAGACAAACCTGAGGATCGGCGCCATCAGAACCGGAAGGCTCACTTTGGAACCGACAGAGACAGAGCAAAGGATCAGGGTCCGTGTGCAGGTCAGTGACTGCTGTGCTGCGAATGAACCTACGTGGGTCCGGCGCCGGCTGAAATCGAAGTCAACTCGTTTTTACATGATTCACTTTCCACCTTTAATAAAACGACCTTTGCTGCTACTTTTAACTGCTGGTAACAAACAGAGACTATTAAAGAGGAGAATGTTTTACCTTTGAAGAACGTCATCGCTACCGGGTCACAGCTCCATGTGCATGAAGTTAAAAGCGTGTCCTTTTCTGATCGGACTTGATTAAGTTGGAATCAGAGGTTCAGAACCTGAAGCTGAGCACAGGAAAGCGTGTTTAAAGCTGCTGTTTGCTGGTTGAAGTCCGCTGCAGATCTGCTGCATCAGCGTTAATAAATATATGAAGAGAAACGGCCCCTGTGTGAGTTGGTGTCGTGTCTGAGAGCAGGTGGAGCAGGTTCTAAACTGACTGTGAAGTGGCCTGAGACTGGAGCTCGGTCTGATCTTCTCTTTTAAAGCTCAAACATCCTGTTCCTGCGTTTCCTGTAAATGAGCAGGAGGTGCGGACGGGTGAGGATGCGTCCGTCCTGTTTAACATCATAACAGACGTATGTGGAGGTCTGAAACCTGAGTGTGCATCACATCAGTCAGAGCCAGACTGGGTTCAATGATCACGTTTACTGTGTTCAGGCAGCAAAAAGCAGGTTACAGACATCAGAGGAAACACGCAGACACTGGAGCTGAGCCCATCAGGATGTGCTGACGGGCATTCTAGCGCTGCGCTGCTGCGTTTGTGGCTGCTCTGTTGATGCAGTCGTCTCCAAAGTGGATGATGCTTGTGAGGACGCTGAGGATCAGCGCGTCCATGTCGTCGCTCAGGTCGATCTCCTCGTGGTAGTTCTTGACAGGGAAGATGCAGTTCATGGGGATGCCAGAGTCGGCGCTGAGCTGCTCCATCTGCGTTCAGACAGCAGAACGCGTGAGGCTCAGACACCAACAGGACAAGCACGCACAACTCTGTTCTTCCATAAAACTCATTCATCTTTTTCAGACGTCTGCTCCTGTAGACGTTCCTCAGGTCTCGCTGCACCTCAGGACAGGCCTCGTCCACCTTGGTGAGAACGGCCACCTGAGGAATGCCTGACACAGCACGCGAGTGAGACGGAGCCGGTTCCGGTCCCAGCGTGGCAGAGCAGAACCGGGCCCGGGCGCTCACCCAGCCCACTGGCCTCCAGCCTGATGTCCCGGATCTTCCTCTTGACGGCGTCGCTCAAGGACGGCGGCGTGTTGGCGGCGATGACACAAACCAGCACGTGAACCTTGTCGTTGTCGGCGGGAGCTTCGTTGTGGAACCGATCGCCCTGACACAGTTTGGATTCTGGGTTGAACTGAAAGGAGATGAAATGCACATGAAGCAGGCGTTTGACAGGACGAGGACGAGCAGAGAGGCAGAAGCAGCGTCACCCTGTAACTGTCCTTCACGCGTCCCCTCAGACACAGTTTGATGTGTCGGCGCTGAGGCCCATGACGTCGTTGAAGACGAAAGGGTAGAAGGCGTCGGGACGTCCTCGCTGGATCCTGTAGGTTTTGTACTGTGGACCAACAGGAAGTGCCCATGTTATGCTTGCAGGCCTGACAGGAAGCTGCTGCTGTTACACCCAGAGCTCCTCCGGCTCTCACTCACAGGAGCCACAAACACAACGCTGGTGGAGCAGGTCCACATCCTCTCACCTGTTTGGTGAAACAATACTCAGAGTGATTGTCCACCAGAGCCTCCACACACATCCTGCCCCTCAGCGTGCTCTGCACCGAGTCGATGAAGCTGGACTTCCCAGAACCGGCTGCGCCGTGGAGCAGGATCCTGAGCTGCTGGGCCTCAGCAAAAGGCGTGTAGTTGTTCACGTACTGCAGAGCTGCTGGCCGCTCTCTGATCAGAGGGAGACACGCTGGAGTCACGTGACAGCAGGAAGCTGGATGTGCAGCAACACGGGTCAGGTCCCTGAAATGGTGACTCACGTCCACTTTATTTTCCTCCACGGTTCTTCAAAAACTGCAAGGCAGACAAATGGGAGTTTCAGCAGATCAGTGTGTATTACATACATTTAATAAATGACCAGGTGAAAATGTGATCTCACGTGGAGGAGGAGGAGGAGGTTCTGAGGATCCCACTGAAAAGAAACGTTACTTCTGAGCTCAAGGTTGAAGCAGATGGAACAAATGTTTGCAGACGTTGGATCATGATTGCATTCTATTCATTGTAACTGTAACCCCTGAAGTTAAACTAGTGTCCGAGCAGCAAATGACACCAAACCCAGTCCAGTCTGCTCCCGCACTAATCTCTGGATGGCAGAACCGGACCCATCAATCCTTCTGGCTCCAGAACCTCATCAGCGTTTTCTACAGCTTCTCATCCCTTCATGCTTCAAACCCGTGATGAGTCTCAGCACACGGGCAGAATACAGCTTAAAGCACCAGCACCAGAACCACACGGCGACCCAGAAGCACACGGCCGAACCCAGAACCACACGGCGACCCAGAAGCACACAGCGACCCAGAACCAGACGGCGGACCCAGAAGCACACGGCGACCCAGAACCACACGGCGACCCAGAACCACACGGCCGAACCCAGAACCAGACGGCGACCCAGAAGCACACGGCGACGCAGAAGCACACGGCGACCCAGAACCACACGGCGACCCAGAACCACACGGCGACGCAGAAGCACACGGCGACGCAGAAGCACACGGCGACCCAGAACCACACGGCGACCCAGAACCACACGGCGACGCAGAAGCACACGGCGACGCAGAAGCACACGGCGACCCAGAACCACACGGCGACCCAGAACCACACGGCGGACCCAGAACCACACGGCGACCCAGAAGCACACGGCCGAACCCAGAAGCACACGGCGACCCAGAACCACACGGCGGACCCAGAACCACACGGCGACCCAGAACCACACGGCCGAACCCAGAACCACACGGCGACCCAGAAGCACACGGCGACCCAGAAGCACACGGCCGAACCCAGAACCACACGGCGACCCAGAAGCACACGGCGACCCAGAACCAGACGGCGGACCCAGAACCACACGGCGACGCAGAAGCACACGGCCGAACCCAGAACCACACGGCCGACCCAGAACCACACGGCGACCCAGAACCACACGGCGGACCCAGAACCACACGGCGACCCAGAAGCACACGGCCGAACCCAGAAGCACACGGCGACCCAGAAGCACACGGCCGAACCCAGAACCACACGGCCGACCCAGAACCACACGGCGACCCAGAACCACACGGCCGACCCAGAACCACACGGCGACCCAGAACCACACGGCCGACCCAGAACCACACGGCGACCCAGAACCACACGGCGACCCAGAAGCACACGGCCGAACCCAGCTGTGGAAATGGTGACTGAGCTGCACACCGGTTCTTTAAATGCTCCTTTTCTGTGCTGCTTGCTAAAAACGTGTCCCACAGCTTCCTGTTACCCTGTTTGCCCAACATCCATGACAGCATCTTCAGTTTCTGTTGTTGCTCCTTAATAAACTGTTAATGGAGGTGAAACAAGCCAAGCCTTATGTCGCAGTTTCCTCCGGGAAAGTGTTTCACTTGCACTTTCCAGCATCCTGTCCTGTTGGCGCAGACGAGCAGCAGCAGCAGCTCACTTTCTGCTTCTGAGTCACACAATCCAAAGCTCAGCTTGAAGCAAACGTGCTTCAGTCCGTTTCTTGGTAGAAACTGCTCTGACCTGTAGCTTTAAATCAGCCTGCTCATCTACAGCTTTACTCATTTATCTGACTTCAGTGACACATGCAGAGTGAAGCCAGCAGGTGGCGCCACAAGCTCCGCGTCGCAGCATCATCTGCTGCTCTGCATCCCGTGGGACCTGGAAGGTCCGTAACACAGCATAAGAAGAGGACGGCGGGTGAATTCAGACCAAAGCAGATTAGTGGCTTTAGATGCGGAATAAAACTGACTCCATAGTTAAGATGGGACGGGTCATGATGGACCAATACCCATCACAGAAGGAGCTCCCATCCAGAAACATAATGTTTATTACCACACGCATCCTACAGCTGTCACTGCTTTACATTTGTACTGACGAGTAAAGCATCAGCTTCCTGCAACTGTTCATTCAAGCACATTCACACATGAGCAAAGGTGGAAAAAGCCATCGCAGTCCTGGTGATGAGCAGCTTTACATGAACTGAAACCTTATCATTTGTGCTGAGACGCAGTCAAAGGTTCAGTGAAGCGCTGACGGCTGTGGTTTCACTTTCACATTTACTTTCCTTCAAGAACTTACAGGAGATCTGGATTTACTTTGCTACTGCATCACATCAATAAACAGTAAACATACATATATTGGTACAATCATCTGTTTTTCAGATTCCGCTGAAATCAGACAGTGATTATTACGTTTTACTAATTAATTGATGAATTCTTTTTTATTGGTGATCTGTCACAATTGTTACAATGAGATGATTTCTCGGCATTTGGGAGATCAAACCAGCTTCTTCCCAGCTCTTCCTACTGAGCAGGCCAAGAAATGGAAACATATGTGATCAATGTAACTGCTCCATTATACATTAATCAGCTCCTTCTTCTCCTGGTTTCTTAGATAATTTTTACTGTAAGTCTTTATTCTCTGCTTCTCCACTGTGGTTCAGAGCAACGTGGTGAATCTGAAGCATTTGACCACATACCACTGGTTACTGAGTTTCCTCAACAGTGTCCTGCATCTCATCTGAAGACGTTAGAACAGTCAGACAACGAGGCTGTTATGACTCACACACACACACACACACACACACACACACACACACACACACACACACACACACACACACACACACACACACACACACACACACACACACACACACACACACACACTTAATGCTGCCTGGAAGTTTGACTCCACACATCTTTATCTACTGCACACTGATAGTCGGTCCTGCAGTGATAACCAGCAGCATCTTTTTCATGCTGTGCCAAGAGCTGATAGTCCAACAGTCCTGCTTTTACTTTCACGTTTACTGTGCAGCCTCACGTGGAACATTCGAGTTTTCATTTAAGCATGTTTAGCGTGTCGCTGCATCCCTTAGCTGCAGGCGCTGTCTGCGGATGCTGCCGCTCTGCCCGGGGGGTGGGGGTGGGCTTCTATGGCGTCTGCCCTCCTAAACCGGGCTGCGTGGATGTCTCAGGTACTGGGTTCCTTCTCGCCACTCGCTGGACGATGACAGGAGGCACTGTGCACGCTCTAATCCAGGGGTCCAACTGTGGTCCCTGTGGTTCTCCCACTCCCCCTGCTGTGTGTCAGCTGATTGACTGAACACACCGGATCGTGGTAATCTGCAGGCGCTGGGGAAGGAAGAAAACCAGCAAGGGACTGGTTTAAGTTTGACCTGCTCTTTACTGGCCATGATGCGCGGCCAGTAAATCAACAGAGCAGCTACAATTATGGTCTTGCAATGGTACTTATGACACATTATTATTTAAGGGATTTGATTTGTAATTATCTATGTCAAGCTATACGTAGAACCAAAAACAGATTTTGTATTTCTCTAAGTGAAGTAAAACTATGGAATAAATTAATTGAGGACATAAAAAATAGATAATATAATAGAACTGATGTATTTAAACACAAATATCAATCAAGATATAGGCGAGAACAGGCTCATGATTAATTAGATAGAACGTTGTGGGAGACACATGTGAATATTAACATTCTGTAATAATTCTATAATACTTTATGAGACTGAAACGTTTTCTATTTGGTTGAAACATTGAATTTGAATTCCATATACATTAAACATTGCCATTAAACATAAACACTGAATTGACGGTTTGCTGAGGGTTGACTTGTCCGTACTGTGTGTGTAGACAAAGGTTACAGATACCTGTCCACACCGTGAGTGGGGGACAAAGAGAGCAGGAAAAGTAGTTGGATAATTGTTCTGGCTGAAACAGGAAATGTAGGGTAGGAAACCGCTGAACTCTGAAAGATGGGTTCTGGTGGTAAGTCTTAAGATAGGAACACAGGGGCTGTAACTCCCAAGCTGGGAGAGCGGCTCCAGCAGATCCCAGGATCAACATCTGAGACCTCTGTCCAGAAGAATGCAGTCCTAGGAACAGCTAAGATGCTGCACAGGAGCCTGAAGCTCCCAGACCTCTGGTAGAAGAAGAACATCTGAGCTAGAAGATCTGAGCTAGAAGATCTGAGCTAGAAGATCTGAGCTGGTAGAAGATCTGAGCTGGTAGAAGATCTGAGCTGGTAGAAGATCTGAGCTGGTAGAAGATCTGAGCTGGTAGAAGATCTGAGCTGGTAGGAATGAACTGCTCCCAGGAAAAAGTGGGCGAGTGTAGGGTTTGTGTAGGGTCTCCCAACTCTCTGTCCAACCCTGAAGCACAACATTGCACATTTAGAAACTATCAAACATTGACCTAACGGTCAAGAGCAGTATATTACATATATACTTCTGAAAAAGCACGGTTCATCACAAAATAGCTTCCAGTATTGTAGTGACAATTCTTTAGATTAGAACAAAAAGTCATAATATCAGAAGAGACTCAAACAAAAAAAAACTCCATCAACTGAAGTTGACACCGCTGATCGTTAATTTTATTCAAAAAGCAAAGTCACCAACTGGATCACAGGCAGATGTTCAGTGAGCAAACCTTTAGCAGCAAACGGAATCTGTTCAGCATCAGTCATTAGGTTTTGAATAAAAAGTCAGTCCCACAGAGATGTTTGATTTAGTGGGAAGTAGGATGGTTGGTTGGTTCCCGGTTGAAGAACTGACAGATCTGAGGTTTTTGTGTTTTTACGTAATTAAACACTGATGTTCACATGAAGCTTAAAAAAGGTGGTTCAAATGTTAGGCTTCGCTAAACTTGTGCTGCTCATTTCTAATATAGGTGTCAAACGTACAACTTGACTACACTGATATTTATTCAACTGCAGATATACCGTCAGTTTATTTCAACTGTGAACCTTCTGCAGGTTTCTGTCGATGAAGTCGTCTCCAAAGTTGATGATGCTTTTCAGGACGCTCAGGATCAGTGAGTCGACGTTGTTATTGAAGTTGATTTCCTGGTGGTAGTTCCTCAGAGGGAAGATGCAGTTCATGGGGATCCCCACATTCGCACTGAACTGCTCCATCTGCATTAAGACATCATCCACACTTAAATTCTACAGCATCAATAAAATCACCCAACACATCACTGAGCAGCAGTGGAGACAGTGGAGAGGAGGAAACCTGCAGGAGAACCAGGCTCTACAAGAACCAACCTGTGGGTTGATCATTTAAATGTATACATGAACAAAATATATAATAATATTTACTAAAATATAAAATCGTACCCTCTGCTTGATACATTTGCTCCTGTAGACGTTCCTCAGATCTTTCTTCACCTCTGGACAGGCCTCATCCACTTTAGTGATAACAGCCACTTGAGGAATCCCTGAGAAACAACGTTGGTGAGAGACGGAGATTAGATTGATTGTAACTAATCTGATTTAAATGAATTTACTTTCACTATTTTCACTATTTTCTACTTTTTACATCTGCTCATGAACGGTCACAGTGTATCGGTGTCCGTTGAATACATGAATTCATTGATGAATTCATTGAGAGTCTGTGCTCTCACCCAGTCGACTGGCGTTTATCCTGATCTCCTTAATCTTCTTTATGACTTCATCCTTCATCAAAGGTATTGTGTCAGCAGGAACCACACAAACCAGAACGTGGACTTTGTCATTGTCAGATGGAGATTTGTTGTAGAACTGATCTCCTTCTGATAGTTTAGACTCTGGATTAAACTGAAAAACAAGACAAAGAAGTGTCTTTAGACGCCTGAAAAGCTGAATGAGAATTTAAATGAAGCAGGAACTTCACCTTGTAGCCTTCCTTCACGTGTCCCTTTAAAGCCAGAATGATGTCGTCCACCAGGATGCCTTTGTTTGTGCTGAGGCCCATGATGTCGTTGAACATGAAAGGGTAAAAGGAGCCTGGACCTCCTTTTTGGATGGTGTAGGTCGTGTACTGTGGATAAGAAATAGGGAAAACTAGGACCAATACTACGTCACAGTAGTATTGTTTTATGTTGTGACCACCAGTGTCAGGAACATCTAAATGATACATGGGCTAAAGTTGTTTGTACAATAATCATCATTCATGACTCTTATGAGCACTCCCCAATACCACTAATTCATTTATTCATTTTTTCATTTCTCAGATATCCTACAGTAGCACTTTTGTCCTGTTTCTTTCTCTCTGTCATTTAGTTAGTGCTTTGGCCATACTGCACTCTGTACTGTACTCAGCTGTTGTGGGACAAATAAAGGTTTATAGAGATGCATCCAGACAACTTGTAATAATAACCAAAGGACGTGATCAGTGAAAAAACACTTTAAACTAATTAATTAGTTTGACTTCCACATGTGACATGTTCCATGTCTGTTTATCAAACCTTATCCTTGGATAATGGATGGACATAGTGAAACAGAAACACACTGACAGGTAGAATATTCTGTACGTTCATCTCACCCCTTTGGTAAAACAGACAGTAGCCTTGTTATCAACCAGAGCCTCCACACACATCCTGCCTCGTAACACACTCTGAACAGAGTTGATGAAACTGGACTTCCCGACTCCAACGTCACCGTGAAGCAGAATCCTGAGCTGCTGACCTTCAATAGAAGGTTTGTATTTTCTCACACAGTCCAGAGCTTGCTGGTTGAGGCTGCGAAAACATAGTTTAGCATAGATGTAACTTATACTAGAATCCTGTGTAACATGTGGAGAAGTATGATTTCAGTCAAACAGATTTAAATCATTGTTTCAAACACTCACTCCCAGTATATATCCCTCCATGGTTTGTCAAAAACTGACAAAAACAAAAATATTAAATAAGCAGTTACATCAATGAACAAAATGTGAATTTCAACATGTTTAATTTGTAGTTTAGAATTTAGAGACTTACGTGGAGATGGAGGCGGGGGTGGAGGTGTAGGTGAAGCTTCATGTTTAGATGAATTTCCTCCCATTACTGTAAAGAATTTCCTCATCTTTATTTCAAATGAACATGTTCATACATTCACTGTTTTAATGAGGTGGAACTTCAAAAGAAATTTACTTTTTTAGACTTGATGTTACATCTAACTATATTAATTATAAAATAATTATACTGCAATTCTAGTGTTCTACAATGGTGAATAAATAAATGTAATATCTTACCTTTGATTTACCAAGCTGTCGTTTGGATGTCTGAAGTCAACTATTTATAGTAAAAACCCAAAGTAGAACAATTATTAACCAGGTTCCCACCAGTTGTAGTTTTAGTTTCACTTTGATCAAATACATGACTGCACATAAAAACCTTGTTATCTCAGACAAAAGACCAAAGGACTTTAACCTGGGTAGGGTCCAATCAGCAGGTTATGTCTGCATCTAAAACAAATTCTTATGACTGGTCACTTTCCTCTAAGCCGACTTGTGAACAAAGCTGCATTTTGGTGGATTGGTTTTTGTTCAGAGCTTGGTGTCAGGAAAAAGACAGAATCTGTTCTAGTTACACAGAAGCAAAGTTACAGAGACACAGACTATCTACATATATAAAATACAGAATTATCGCAAAACAAACAGTAACATTTATTGATTGAATTATTCATTAAATTCTATATAAATATATAAACAAATCATGTTCTTTTGCATCAAATTTAGCAGCTTGAAGGATTTCTTCCCTCTTTTGCAGATCAATAAAACTGAAGCTCTTTGATTAAACTGTTGTCCTGCCTGTAGCTGGGTGTTCATTATGTTCATTTTTTTTCAGGAGCTCGTGGCCTCCTTTCATAGTCACTGGGATGTATCAGATGGTGTTCTATCACTGATATGTTTTACATACATTGAACCCAGTGAAGTTTAACTTCCTCTGCACAGTCATTGAATGACAGTATGTAACCACTTCAGCTAGAAACGTTATATATGGCTACGTTTCCAGGTCAGATGTGGGCGGGGTTTGCGCGCACTGTTTGAGGTGTTTGAGTTCGTGTCTCTGATCTGAGACCAGCGCTGTTTGAGGGTAGGGGTGGAGTCTACTTGCACATTCATGAATATTCAGTCTTGCTCTCTGCGATCATTTAACATTTACATTTAACATTTAACATTTAACATTTACATTTAACATTTAACATTTACATTTACATTTACATTTACATTTACATTTACATTTACATTTACATTTAACATTTATCATTTACATTTACATTTCCATGCCGCATGCGGCTCCGGAGTCGTGGGTTTCTGACCCCTGATCTAGAATAAGCTCTTCTCCAGAGGGCGCTAATGCACCCTTTCATTGGATGTCACCCGCCAGTAAACAAGAAGAAGAAGCTACTTCAAGATAAAACCATACCACAGGGTGGTAGTGCAACACTGTGGATGCAAACCACCGTTAAACACAGAAGAAGACAATGACGAGGAAGAAGAACCATAACACAGAAGAGCAATGGCGCTGCAAAAGGTATGTAATGTACATAATTTTTCATTACTGTAAGTTGTGGTCTTTTTAGCACACTAGGGCTTGAACTAAGATTTATGATATGTCTAATTGTTTCCATACAAAGCCTATAGCTTTCAAATTATTTCTTTGGAAACAGCTATAATACTTAATGTGTGTTTTTTGTGTGGTAGGGACGGAAGAAACAAAGATCGGGCTCCGATATCCGAGGCTGAGCCCCACACTTCCGTCAGTCCATCCATTCTCAGTAACTAAATCTGACTTCTGAACAAAAACATAATATATTATTGATTGATAAATTAATTTACTGCAAACCACTTCTCATTCGTATGCCCGTTAGAAAAGTTAGAGCAGTTTATATATATATAACTTCATGAATGTGTGTGGTACCATGTTCTGACCTTGTTCTACCCTTAGGGTTAGGAGGAGGGTGAAAACGGGTAAGCCTTTCCGGGGTCCCAACCTTGCACAGTCCATCCCTCAGGCCCCTGCTCCCCCCTCCCCCTGCCCCCCCACTGTGGGTCCCCAAAAGTCACGAACCACATCTCCATCCCCGTAGAGAACCTCAATCCAATCTTCTTGAGTTTTAATCAAAATACTGTCACCGTGGTCCTTTTACGTTCTCTTTGCTTCTCTTCCGCATGGAAAAAGTAAGCGATAATGTCATTGGTTAACAGCCCTGGCCTCCTATTGGCTGGTGACTTTTGATAGGGGTTATCACACGTCGTTTGAAGCGAGAGAGAGAGTGAGAGGTTTCGAGAGAAAGTAGCAAAACAAGAGCGAAAAGGATGATTTGAGCGAGAGCACGAAAAACCTGGCAAATACAGATTTGAATTCGAGCAGAGAAAATCTGAGCGCATTTTTAAAGCGAAGGAAGGGTTTTGAGAGCAAGCATGACAAAATCTGAACATTAAATCGCTAAAGTGCACTCCTGAATTGAAAGACTACTCTCTTGATTAAAGATAGAGATCTCACCTCATACCTGGGCTCCACTCTGAGTTGTCACGGAGTAGACGGAGTAAGTGGTTGCTTAGCCTCCCTACTCCGCACTTCCATATTACTAGTTAGTTTTATAGGCAATATCGACTGCATCGCTGCCGACGTGTCTTGGATGAAGTTGTGAATTCTACCACTGACGGCGGAACCTGTGTTACGGACCATTATTTTCTCTGCATCTCTGTAATGGAAAAATTGTACTTTAATGCTTTTGGGTTCATTTCTGACTCTGCATAGTGACCATGCATTCTGTACTTGTTGATTAGATCCAGAACTGAGCATTCTCAGACAGACAATCTATCTCCCTCTCAAGGTGACCGATTGTTCATGGCCTGAGTCTGCCTTTTAACCCTGGGCTCTGGCTCCTTTCTGTCTGATGCCTCACCAGACCCAAGGCTGTAGCCTTGTTTATTCCCTGTGTAATATGAACATCTTCACCCACCGTGTGATAAGGAGATTCCACCAGGTCCAGGGAGAAAGGTTAAAAGGCAGAAGCAACTTGAGGATCGTGGGCTCTTTGCATTATACCTCCGTGGTGTGTGCACTGATCTCCCCAGCTGGTTTTTGGTTTGTTGATGTGCACGATCAACAGCCATGCTTTTTATTTGCTTTCCCCATTATTTTTATTTTATCCTTTCTTTATTATTTTAATAAATCGCACAAAAGGTCAACTCTCTCATCTACTTCTTTATGGAAAATTTCCACCACAATCTCAAGCATGCAGCACATGCAGACAGCAGTCGAAACTAGCTTCAGAAGGCCAAGGACAAACCAGAAAAAACAGCTGGGACAGAACGGTGGAATGAGCACAGAGTAAGTAATATATTCAACTGTTTGTGTTAGTTTGGGCTGTGAAGTTTGAGCACAGTTATGAGCTGTTGCTTCTTGTGTTGTGGACTGTCGGGGATAGCATTAGCTTACATTGCTAACGTTAGCCTGTGTATTAGCTTGGCTGGCAGCAACCCTAATACTCATAAAACAATTATATTCATCCTTTTGTAGGTAATATCGGCCGGTCACGTATCATCACAGAGAATCGGTTCTTCACGAGCAGCCTCATCCTCCAAACGGCGTAACTTGTTGGCACAATGGTTAGGCCACGTCTGTCGCTTAGGTTGCGGGTTCAATCCCCTCAGAGAGAGGTTGTCCAGCAAGGGCATTCAATGTAAGAGCTTTTCAAATCAGCCATATGAATCATATGTGAATTAGTCAAAAGGAGTTACTATATCATTATAAATATAACTCGGGATTACCCCGCAGCTATACAAATATACATAAATGTCATATAATATCATATATTCTTGGACTGGTCCATACGGGGTGAGATTGCTATCTTTAATTTAATCAAGAGCGTAGTTTTGTTCAAGTACGGTACGTTAATGTTCAGATTTTGACATGCTCGCTCTCAAAACCCCTTCTTACCTTTTATAATGTCTCTACCCTCGCTTTAAATCATTAAAGTGCGCTATCGAATTGAAAACCTATGCTATTGATCTCACCCCATACCTGACCAGACGCCTTTCAGACCCGGCTGACTCACTAACAAATAGGACCAGTCATAACGGTTCTGTGAAGGATGGACTGGCTCTAGACATACGGCCTGTGAACGCCTCGTCCAAGGAGCATTAAGGCGTTAGTCGCCTCCTACAGGCTGGAAGAGGCAGGTTAACATCAACACAAGCTCAGGTTTTATCAGCACGAGCTTTAATGAAACCATGCGCAGATTAACAAGGCAGCAGCTCATCAAACATGAGGCGGTCAGGCTATGGTGCGTTCAAAGACATTCACAGTCTCATCTTTGGCTGGTTTGAACATTTCCAGCTGCTTCAACGTCCCGTTTGTCAGGTTCACCACAGAAAAACATGTCTGAAGCTCATCAGATAGCTCACTGTGGGTCAAAGGTCACCGCAGCAACTCCGCCCTCTGCACGTCCTCCCATGGGGAGGGGGGGGGGCGTGTGCACCCAAGCGCAAAGGAAGATAATGGGAAAGCAAAGAGCATCATTACCTTTCTCCACTGAGACCTGAACGCCTGGAAAACACGGAGCAGAGCTTGGATGTGGATTCCGCTCAGGGTCCAGGACCACATGCAGAACCAGAACCAGGAGCTCAGATGTACCGGATCACATTAGGTCAAAGTTAGCAGCATTTGGACTGTTCATTAGAAACGAACAATATTACAGATACAAAATGAATCCATATTGTTTCTAAAGGTTCAACAACATTCAATGATTGAGACAGTTGCTGTTACAGTACTTTTGAGTTTGATTTATGTCCAGAAGTTAAATTAAATCCTTCTGTTTCCACCTTGCACTATTTTATTGGCAATGACCTAAATCTAAGCTGTTCATTGATGATAAATTCGATACATTGTTTCAAATCACTTCATGGACGATGCTTCTATTTCTGTCACTTCCTAATGATGGCGGTGGTTTGACGCCTTCAGTACGAACCTCCAAAGGTGGAATCAGCGGCTGATTTCACGACGTTTGCTTTCTTCTTCCCTGGCGTCTTTGGTGCGGCTGCGGCTGGGGTCCCGCGGGAGCAGACGGCTGCGCAGCTGCCGAACGCAGATGCAGCTTTGGTGAATCATTCCCGCTGCTGCGGCGCGTGCTGCGCCGGCTGTGGCTGAACGCCTGTGCTCCTCGCGGCGGAGCTACACGTACTCCTGCAGGCTGTAGCTGTCCCTGATGTCTTTGGGCTCCTCCAGCTGCAGGTGGACCGTCTTGTGCTGCCTGGGTTTGGGCTCTTCGCCCCTCGGCTGCAGCTCCCGCCTCCGCCGCTCGTCTGCGTGGACCGCAGCCCTGCCCGGGTCGCCAGCGGTGCCGCCCGGTCTCCCCGTCCCTTGTCCCGGACACGACAAGCAGAAAATGACGCCTGCAGCCAGAAGGAAGCCGGCCGAGACGAAGGTGACGCACAGAGCTCCTCCGGGCTGGTACTTGCTGCTGTCCGGCAGGTCCGTGGTCAGGAAGGCGCTGATGACCTCGTTGGTGAACCAGGAGGCGGGCACCAGGCAGAGGAGGCTGGCCAGCACGAAGCAGCCGCCCGCCGCCACGGCCGAGCGGCCCTTGGCCCGCCGGCTGCCCCCCCAGCGGGTGCACTTCAGCCCCAGGGAGCCCAGGCACAGCCCGAGCAGCGCCACCAGGCAGCACAGCACCATGGTGATGCGCGTGGTCTGCAGGTGGGCCGGCAGCGACAGCATGGAGCTCTTCATGGTGCAGCTGAAGACGCCGGAGCTGTACCACACGCAGTCCATCCACAGACCCTGCATCTGCGAGATGGGGGTCATGACGCTGGACCACACGTTGACGCTCACCTTCCAGTTGGGCAGCAGCGTGGCCACGGCGGCTCCCAGGACGCCCAGCAGCGCCAGGGCGAACGCCAGGATCTGGACGGCGGCGGGCGGCATCGGGTCCGGACGCGCCTCCTCTTCGCTCGGCTCCAGCGAGCTGCAGCGGAGGGAAATGAGGAGGGAGGCGAGCGTGACGGACGCGCAGCTGAGGCTGCTGATGCCGAGGCACTTTCCTGATTCCTGTTGTGGGGGCAGTGCGTGTCAGCAGCCGAGAGCCCGCATCAGTTCCTCTGCAGCGGAGACGCCGTTGGCGCCATCGCACAACTTACGCCTCCATGAACTTAAGCGGTGAGCGGCCGCCCGTCTCCTTGGCAACGCCACAAACGCTCCTTGCTTTGGTTTGTGGTTGGTTCAGGAACCTGAAGGTCAGCGGCGCCGCAGAGCAGCGTTCTTATCTGATGTGATGATGGCCGGACGTCAGCCTGCGACGCCAGTTCCGTCCACCTCGCTTCGCGGGTTTGGACTTTTACGAGCGCTGGATGCGGCGGCGCCTCAGCGTTGCTGGTGATTACTGATCATATCTGCTGCTTCCAGGACAATCAAGCTGCTGCTTCCACTGAGAGGGGCTGCGCTGGCGTCTGAAGGTGTGGGCGCTGCAGCGCGGTGATAACGGCGGCCGCCCACCCGTCCTGTGGAGACGGGACCCAGCCTGTCATTACCATAATCTGGGTGTTATCAGCCTCAGACCTGCACCCACAATGAGCACGTCCACCACTGTGGGAACGAACGTTGTGCTGCCGGCGCGATAAGTCGCAACAAATAGAAGCAAAACGCCGAGAGCGTTTCCCACCAGCGAACGCAGCCTGACGTCACCGGAGTCAACGCCGCGTCCAAAACAAAGGCTTCTCAAACAGCCAAGCTCTTATTAAAGGCTCAACACAAACCACGTCAAACAAACATGTCACCGCTGACACTGTTCCTGTGAGAACTGAAGCGGAGGCAGCGGGACGTTCAGAAGTCAAGCGTCAATAATAATAATAATGATGATGATGATGATGATGATGATGGTCCCCTGGACTGGGACCCTGCCACCGTCACCGGTTTTGTGATGGATCGTCTGTCTGCAGGTTAATTATCATAGAAATGAGGCTATTCGTGTCCTAATGACCCGTGAAGGACGAGCCTCTTCCATGTGGGCCTGAACGCCATGCGGTTCTGAGGCGCCGCCGTCCGTCCCACAAGCTGAACATTAAAGCTCTGGAGGTTTGACTCGACGCCTGCAGGCGGCAGAGGACAGACGGCTGTGATGCTTAAATGCTGCCGGTGGATCCAGAACCACGGAACCGCCCCGGTCGCGTTGTTTAACAGGCTTAAAGCTTGAACATGTTTGTCTCAAACACTTAAAGGACAACATAATGTATCATTAAATAATAAACTGCCGAACAAATGGGAAAAATTAAAACCCAACACATATAATATTGATTCAAGTGTTTTGATGATGGGTTACGTGACAGTTTTCTAGTGGCTCTGGAAGCGAGTGGGATCATTTAGCCTCTTATTGTTCTGATGTAAACGCAGCAGCTGCTGCAGACGGCGAATTAGTGATTAAGTCTGTGATTGCTGAATCTTTGATCTACTGTGACTGAAATTAGCTCCACAGTGAAGCCAGCAGTTTGACCTTTGACCCCACAGTCAGTGATAATAGTCAGGCTGAATCAAACCATCTGGCTGAAGCACAACCCCCCAGAGGCCAGAGATACACACACGCAGGCAGACAGACAGACGCACTCACGCAGGCAGGCAGACAGACAGACAGGCAGGCAGGCAGACAGACAGACAGACAGACAGACAGACGCACTCACGCAGGCAGGCAGACAGACAGACAGACAGACAGACAGACAGACAGACAGACAGACAGACAGACAGACAGACAGACAGACAGACGCACTCACGCACGCAGGCAGGCAGACAGACAGGCAGGCAGGCACGCAGGCAGACAGACAGACAGACAGACAGACAGGCAGGCACGCAGACAGACAGACAGACCATCACAACTAAAGGCAGACGTCCAACCATGGCTTTAATCTGAACCAGAACTCAATTCTAACCTCAGCCCTAAAATCACATCTTTAACCTCAAACAGGCCTTCAAAGAAGTGAGGACCGGCCAAAATGTCCTCACTTTAGTAAGAAAATACGTTTTTGGGTTCTCACTTCGATGCAAGTACAAGTACACAGACACACGCACACACAAACGCACGCACACAAATGCTCTGCGAAGAGGTTGCAAATAAATTCTATATGGAATATCATAAACGAAAATCTATTCATATTAAGCAATATTACTGTTAACGTACCTTCTCACCCTCACCTTCTTGCTCATAGATTTGAAAGTCTGACTCATCGTTAACTAAGCAGAGAAGTGAAACTAACTGGTCCAACTTTAAATTATTAAGTTGATCATGAAGTTTGTTGCTTCTTGTCTGCTTCTGTAATAAATAAGTAATAATGAAGACTGGCTGCTCTGATCATGTGCTGGTCAGTGGTTACTGTGGCAACGGGAGAGCTGCCGCCTCCCATCACTCACAGCACTTCAACATTTCATTCCTTCTGTGTCAGGACTGAAGATTTAGATCCCCAGGGTGAAGTCAGAGGCAAAAGAGCGTATGGAAGTAACTCAGGACAGAATAAGGCGAACGCAGAGAACAGAAGCACTGGTGGGGGAGGGAGGGGGGTCAATGCAGCTCAGAGATGGTGCACAACATCATCTAATTTAAACCTCCTGCTGACTTTAACACACACACACACACATATGCACACACACGCACGCACACGCACGCACGCACGCACGCACGCACGCACGCACGCAGTGGAGGCAGGTGCAGCAGGTGCAGCAGGTGCAGCAGGTGCAGCAGGTGCAGCAGGTGCAGCAGGTGCAGCAGATGCAGCAGGAAGCCAGAGGTCAGTGCTCTGCTCTGATGAATCTGACGTTGAGACAAGTTAACGCTCGGCCATTTAATAGTGGTGAACAGCATCATTATGAAAATAAATTACCTGTTACTTCATCAGCTCCTAAAAGTAACGTCGTCTTCCTACATCAAGGAGCAAAAGTATAAATATATTCAACCACGGGTTCATCCAGCAGCTTCACCTGCTTTGGTCTGAACTAACTACAAACAACTGTACAGGACAAATATTCACGTCACGTCAGAACGGCCTCTCAGCTTGTCTGAAGATGGAACAGTTCAAATGGCATTTTCAGACTTTATGTACTGAGTTCAGTTTCACTGCAGAGGTGTTTGGTTTGTTGCGATGTCTCTATTTGTTCGGTTCTGCAGCTTCAGGCCATGATGTCGTGGAGCAGTCCTCGTTCCTGTGCATCTGCAGCATCTGTGCGACTTCCCACCGACTCGTAGAAACAGTCCTCGTTCACCATGGAGGCCATGCTCTGGACGCTGAAGTCTCTCTCCAGCTCCTGCACGTCTCCTGGCCTCGTCTCCTGGCTCCCGGCGCCGGCCTCCACGAAGCGGAGCCGCTGCAGCTGGGCCTCCAGCTCGCTGGTCAGGGAGCAGAGCCGGGTCCGGCCCCCTGCGGTGGCGCCGGTCCGGCTGGGCGGCAGCGGCTCCGAGCAGGTGTCTCCCGGGATGACGCCGTCGGGCCCCTGGCTCTGCTCCGGTGGGCGGCTCCTCCTCCTCCTCCTCCTCCTCCTCAGGGAGTTGGAGGGAGCTCGGTCTCTGAGGAGGCAGCTCAGAGCGTGCAGCACGGCCGCCTTCGCCTCCAGGCCACTGAAACGCAGACAGAGTGGAGTCTGAGCTTGTCTGCTGGTCTATCGCTGAACCAGTACCTGAACGCATCACGTGATCACGTGAGTTCGTACCTGCTGCAGAGCTGGAACACCGTCTCCGGTCGGCCCTCGACCTCCGACCTGCTGTGGACCAGCTCCCACACACACGGGTTCTCTGAGCCTGAAACCCCAAAACAACACAGTCCACCGGGCTTAGGAGGCAGCAGAACCGGCAGATCGGCACTCACAGACCATCACTGACCTGTCACGTTGGCCGGTCTGACCTGAACTGCTGACACTGGGATTAACCAGCGGAACCTGAAGGGGTCCAGGTCAGCTGAACGGGAGCTCGTCTGTCCCTGGAAGACACGGGGGTCAGAGGTCACGACCACACGGCGGCTCTGCATTAAAGCCTATGGGCACCACACTCACCGTCCTCCTCTTCTTGCTGCTGTCGCGACAAACCAGGATGACGGCGCGTTTAAACACTGCGGACACAGAACACGGACCTGAGCTCAGCACCGACCGGACCAGAACATGTCAGCACTTAGTGCACTACTCACCAAACAGCGTGAGCTCGGGCTCCTTCCTCAGTCGTCCCACACAGGGCAGAGGGTTCAACCACAGCACCGACGCGTGGACCAGGAACTCCGCCATAGAGATGTCTGTGACCCGTCTGCCGGCGCCGCTCTGCTCTGCAGCCAGCTGGTCGAACACGGAGCCGTAGTCCTCGTAGATCTTCTGCATGTCGTTAATGTGACTCGCCACCGTCTCCATCGCTCGCAGAGCCTCTGAGGAGACGGGACTGGGTGACGACTGGAGGCTGTGTGTGTGTGTGTGTGTGTGTGTGTGTGTGTGTGTGTGTGTGTGTGTGTGTGTGTGTGTGTGTGTGTGTGTGTTTGTGCATGTTACCCGTCAGGTTGTTTGTGTGTGTGTGTTTGTTTGTTTGTGTGTGTGTGTGTTTGTGCATGTTACCCGTCAGGTTGTTTATGTGTGTGTGTGTGTGTGTGTTTGTGTGTGTTTGTGTGTGTGTGTGTGTTTGTGTGTGTGTGTTTGTGTGTGTGTGTGTGTGTGTGCATGTTACCCGTCAGGTTGTTTGTGTGTGTGTGTGTGTTTGTGTGTGTGTGTGTGTGTGTTTGTGTGTGTGTGTGTTTGTTTGTGTGTGTGTGTGTTTGTGCATGTTACCCCTTCAGGTTGTTTGTGTGTGTGTGTGTGTGTGTTTGTGTGTGTGTGTGTTTGTGCATGTTACCCGTCAGGTTGTTTGTGTGTGTGTGTGTTTGTTTGTTTGTTTGTGTGTGTGTGTGCATGTTACCCGTCAGGTTGTTTGTGTGTGTGTGTGTGTGTGTGTGTGTTTGTGCATGTTACCCGTCAGGTTGTTTGTGTGTGTGTTACTGTGCGTGTTTGTGTGTGTGTGTGTGTGCACATTTTTTTTTCCTTCGACGTGGGGAACATAAACCATGTTTTTGCTATCAAGGTGAGGACATTGTGACAACAAAAGCTTTTTTGAGGGTCAAGATGTGACTTTAGGGCTGTGGTTAGAATTGAGTTTTGGTTCAGATTAGAGCAAAGATTAGACGTCTGCCTTTAGTTGTGATGGTTAGGGTGAGGGGCGAGGGAGGCATTATGTCAATGGGAAGTTGATGACAAACCCAACTTTGTGTGTGTGTGTGTGCGCGTGTGTGTGTCTTTGCGGTTACTGGAGTGGGGCCCAATATAAAGCTGTGGGGCCCTTTGACTGTGTGTGTATGTGTGTGCGTGCATGCGTGTTTTACCCGTCAGGTGTGTGTGTTCTGGACTCTCCGGGTCAGTCAGGGAAACCAGCTCTCGGAGCAGCAGCGGGTACTTCAGCACTCTCTGAACCGGTTTGATCAGGTACGACTCCAGAGAGGACGAGTGCTGATTGGTTGGATTGCTCCTGTCCAGGAAGTCTTTGAAGGCTCCGTCTGTCTTCGCTGCAGGAGCCACGTGACGCTTCAGTGACTGGTTTGATTTAATGATGTGCATTCATTCATCAGACGTTCTGAGCCTCACCTCTCTCCAGAACCTTCTGGACCTTAATGTGGTTGGCACAGAAGCCGCTGTAAAGCTTGAAGTGGTCGGCGTAGTAAAGAAAGGAGCCTCCCAACGAGCAGAGCAGCTTCTGAAGGTCAGAAGGAGAATAAAGAACAGATCCGGTCCCGGCAGAGACGCGAGCAGCAGCTTCACGGTCGGTACCTTGAACTGCTGGGCCGTTTCCAGGTGGCTGAAGTTGGGACATGACGCGATGCGCTCCTCCAGCGTTTGAAGAAAGACTCTTTGGAAGTCCAGCATCTCGGGCAGGCTGCCGAACAGAGCCTCCATCTGAGAGAGAGAGAGACGGGTCCGTCAGGGACGCGGCGCCGGCGAGGCTCATGGGAGCTGGAGTACGTACCTCGTCTTTACTGAGCAGCGTCTCCGTCTGCAGCGGAGTCAGGTAGATGTCGAACAGAGAGACCAGGTCCTGGCAGAGACCACATCAACAGGCGCTTTAATCATCGTCCTCAGTGGCACCGGAACCAGAACCGCCACAACTAGGGCTGCACTCATACCTTGACATAGGACTTCTCCGTGTCCACCAGCTCCTGGATGACTTTACGCAGGCGCTGACACGTGCTCAGGTGGGTGGGGGTCCCCGGCTGCAGGACCAGCTCTCGGCTGTAGGGGTTCTTCGGCACATCCACCTCCACCGCTCGGCCTTCTGGGAACGTCTGGTACCGCGAGTAGACCCGCTCCATGTTCTGAAAGGGATCAGTGTCATCATCAGCATCTTTGGAATCAGGCAACAAGAGGTAACCAACAGGAGGCAGGTCAAAGGTCAGAGGTCAGAACAGGCCAAAGAAGACACCAGCAAAACAAAAAGCAGCAGCTTCATCCATCAAAGTCTGTGCTGCCAGCAGCTAATCAGCCTGAAGGAATATAAAGACGGAGACGCGCCGCCCCTCAGCGCGTTGCCTGCGTTACCATCAACACGTGGGCGTCAGAGCGGCTCAGGCAGCAGGTTGCCTCCTCCAGCAGCCCCACACCAGGAAACGCCTCGGCCTCCTCCTCCTGGGGCAGCACCCAGCACAGAGCCCCCATGACGCCGAGGCCACGGGGTCAGAGGTCAGCTGCCACAGCCTGCTCCGCGGGGACAGCTAGCCGAGCAACACAACATCCACGGCTTGGGAGACGCATTAATCCCCCCGCTCCGACTGAAGGTGTAAGCCTGGATTATCAGCCTGATCAGGGGCCACGTGACGCCGCCTGTGCTCGAGGATTGTGGGAAATGGTCTCTGCAGGCAGGTGAGGAAGCAAGAGCCACATCCACGATGCAGGAAGATGTTTTTACCTGAGGGTCACACGGTGCGTCATCAAAAGCAGGAGACGGGCCATCGTCTGGAGACGACTCTGTTACCGCGACAAGATGAGAGAAACCAGCTGTTAGTAGAGAAGCTGTCCGTGAACTGAGCATTCCTGAGGAAGCCGCAAGTGGACCGACCCGGTCCCCATTCAGTCTGACAGGTGTGCTCATAGATCACCTGAGGCGCCGGTCAGGGGGTCCAGAGGCGCCGGGGGGTCCGAGGGGCCTTCAGGCGCCTCGTCTCTCCTCAGCAGCAGCTGAAGGTTCTGGTGACTGAAGAGACTCTGCAGCAGGTCCAGGTCCAGTGTGGACACACTGGCCCCGTTCACAGCCAGGACCTCATCCCCCGCCCTGAGGCCTGATGGGAAACAGGAACAAAGGTCAGAGACTGGAGGGGAACGTGGCGCATCACAGACCGACTCAGATGTTTGACCTTCGCAGGCGGACCGGCCCAGCGGGTCGACCTCGCTGACGTAGACGTGACTCCTTCTGGCTCCGTCCACATGACCCGTCACGGCGAAACCTGCAGGAACACGACGAAGCAGAGCCTGAAGCACACATTCACCTAAAGCCAACAGACGGGTTCAAGCAAACACTCAGGTTCTTACCAAAGTCCTCGGCAGCGTCGAGTCGACAGATGTGCAGAGTGAAAACACCAACGTTTGGAACCTGCAGCTGTTCAACGGCCTGAACCACAGAACAACAGGACACGACATGATGAGCTTCTCCTCACTGCACACGTCCAGCTCTCAGAGGAGCAGTGAACTCACCCGCAGAGGTGCAACGCAGCCTGCAGAGGGCGCCAACGCGTCACCCAGCGTCTGCAGGAGGAAACTCAAACTTAGTGATCTGCTGCAGGCTCACGTAGAGTCAGGAAAGAAACGAAGCTGCAAACTGTTCCTCACTGGATGAGCTACAGGCTTATTAGAGCCATTACACGCTAAATAGAAAAAGTTACATTAAACATTGTCTATTATGATCAATGCAAAGCTTAAAAATCCAACTTTGACACTTGCACTTGAACACACCAAGAACAGGCCTCAGGCAAGAAGGAGAAACACGGTGGAGGTAGTAGAGATCCAATTAAAGCTAGAGCGGAAGGGGGGGGCTCCTTCAGGCCTCTGACAGGAAGGAGCTTAAAGGAAGCAGAGCTGATGCACGTGGGGGGGGGGGGGGGGGGGGTCTGGCTTAACGCTCAGGGAACAACAAAAGGCTCCGGGACCTTTAACCTCCCTCTGACAGCTGTCCCACTAAACACCTCCTCCCCTGGGGCTTAAAGGGCAGCAGCCTCTGGGCCCAACAGCGCCGCAGCGCTGATCCAATGGGTCCGTGGCTGAAAATACCGGCAGAGTCTAAATATAAACCTAATTACAAACAAAAAAAGACTTTGATTCTAAATTCGGCTCCGCATTCAAACCAAAAGGAGGCCCAGAGCATCATGGGAAATGAGCTGAGCTGAAATTACAGGTTGGTTGGATTAAAACCACAGATGCAGCATCAACAGGCCGACCAGCTCAGACCCAGTGGACCGGAACACGGCCTGGGAAGCAGAAGGTCGCCAGTTTGAAGCCAGTTGAGCCCACCAGGTGTGTCCTTGAGCAAGGCATCTCACACTAGCTCGCTGAGCTGCCTGCCTGTGGATGCCCACTGGGAGGAGCCTCCCCATAAAGAGGAGCCCCAGCAGCGTCAGACACGCGTCACCTCACATCCCCAGCGCCCGTCCTTCCTGCTGCTCCTGTTGGGCCCGTCCACAGCCTTCAGAGGCGGGAGCCTCCTCCTCCTGCCGCCGCCTCCTGGCCTCAGCGGCCCCTCGTCGCGGCTGCACACCTGGCGACAGGCAGGTCCAGAGTGAGACAGGACGCGTGGGGCGTGTTGAGACGCGTGAAGGCCGTCGTACTCACCAGCGCGTGGAGGGACGACGCCGAGAACAGCCCCAGGCGCCCCAGCAGGCTCTTGGAGGCCCGGCTGGCCACGGCCAGGAGGCTCTTGGGGTTTGGGAGCTCGCCGCCCTGCAGACTGGACAGATAGCACCTGAGTCTGAACAGGTCCAGGTTCAGCTTCTCCAGGTTCTGCTCCCACTGCTGGATCTGAGGCAGCACAGACAACAGACAACAGTGAGGAAGCAGCTCGGTGAGCGACTGCTCAGCAGGTCTACTGTTCCTGTGTGTCTGGAGTCGGGTTGCCATGGGAACCAGGAGGACGAGCGTCATCATCATCATCATCATCATCGGACTAATGAGGACTCTTGCTTGTTGGACTTTACTGTTAGTGAGAAACCAGATGTTTGTGCTGCCAGTAACGGCACTAAACATCTGGAACTGATCTTGGCTCCACGTGACATATGGAGGTTCCAGACAGAGACACATTTCACATCTCGCTCTCCACGACATGACACCAGGTTACCACACCTGGCCCTCCACCGCCTTCCTGCTCTTCGGCTCCCTGATGACTGACAGCTGCAGCTCCGCCATCTTCTTCATCTTCCCGTCCAGGTCGATCCTGTGCAGCAGCGAGCGGGTCTGGCCGCGGAGGAGGCGCAGCGTGTCCCCGCCCCCCAGGCGCTTGGCCAGCAGGGAGGCGCTGGCCGAGTGGATGGCCGTCACCCAGTTCTCCAGGTCTGTCTGGCTGGTGGCCTAGAGTTCAAGAGGTCGTCAGGAGCAGAGAGCAAACAGCAGAAGCACCGAGCAAACGCGTTTCAGGCCAGTAAACAGAGGTCCTCCTCCGTGGTGGAGCCCAGTTAGACCAGAGGAGCGGCGTGAGACGCACCTGCAGCAGGTAGACGTCTCCGTGCAGGTTGCTCAGACAGAAGACGTGCTCCTTCTTGGGGTGCTCGGGGACGGCCTGGACCAGGGCGTCGCTGGCCGGCAGGGCGTGACGAGGGCACAGCTCCTGCTCCCAGCTGCCGTTCCTCCCGTAGGTCTCATAGAACAGCAGCGTGCAGCCTGCGGACAGAACCGGAACCGGAACCGTTAACGCCGGCGGCCCGCGTGCCGGTGACGGGTGGAGCGCGCAGCCGGTACCTTTCAGAGTGACCCAGTAGCGCCTCCACCTGCGGCGGGCGGCCGGCTCCAGCTTCCTGTCTTTGCTGAGGGCGAGGAGGGCTTTGAAGCAGAGCCACCCGGCCCGTCGCACCGCCCCCTGCTCCTGCTGGAACAGCACGTCCAGCTGCCCCGCTTCTTCCTCCTCCTCATCCTCCGACGGCTCCGTCCGCTCGGCGGCGCTGCTGCAGCCCGTCTCCAGCTCCTGCATGAAGTTGTGGTAGATGTTCTGAACTGGGGGGAACGGGTTCTGGTTCAGGAGGGGGTTGGAGGACCACAAGGAGCTGGAGGAGGTGTCAGCGGGTTGGCTGCTGCTCGGCTCCTGGGGAGGACGACGGCAAGAGCTCAACTACTACGTTGTAGCATCACACAGGATGTGAGCTCTTCAGCTGAACGTAAACAGGAAGTGATGTTTATCTGAGGTCAAACAGTCCAGAAAATCAACAAATGGATTATTGGAGAAACAGAGACTAAACACTAGGTTCAATGTTATCAATTTGTGATTTGATCAATTTCATTCCAACGCATTTGAATTAAAGATGATTTAAAAAAAAGCTCCTGCTAAAACTGAACACAGAAGTTTTCCACTTGTTTGTCTAATTACCACCGTATTCAGGGTCTCTCCTCTTGAACCACTTCCTACCTGGATCCTCCTCTTCTTCCGGCTCAGACTTCCCGTCCAGTCGCTCAGTCGTCTGATCCGGTTCTTCAGGAAGTCTTTGCGGCCGATCCCACCTGCAGGGCCGGACTCGGGCCTGCGACTCGGCAGCGTGAGGGACGAGTAGCTCTGCTCCGGACCTGCGGCCTCCTCCTGGATGACATCATCCAGCAGCGCCGAGGCGGCGTCGGGGGGCGTGGGGAAGCCGGGCAGCGCACTGTGAGTGGAGCACACGCTGTCCAGGGACGCGGCGCAGGATGAAAACAGGCCGAAGTCGCTGAGGTCCGGCTGCAGGACCACCGAGTCCCCGATGCCGCTGTCGTCGGTGCGGCCGGAGGAGGTGGAGGTGAACTCGTTGGCCTCGGCCGGCGGGAGGAGCAGGTTGGAGCTGAACCCGGGGGAGATGCTTTCCCCCGGGGGCGAGCCGGGCGCGCCGGCGGCCGGATCCGGCCCCCAGGGCGAGTCGTACCAGGAGCCGTCGGAGCTGAGCGAGTTGCCCTTGCTGGTGCGGGCGGAGGCGTCTGCGGCCGGTGCAGCAGGGAGGCCCGTTCTCCCGTCGGGCTCCACGGCGCCGGCCCGGCCCACGGTGAACTCCACCCGCATGCTGCCATCTCTGAACAGCACCTTGGGGCTGCCGCCGCTCTCCACGGAGCTGCAGGGCCCCGGACTGGGCCCCGGACTGGGCCCGGACCCCTTGGGTCCCACCCAGGACGTGTGCTGGTTCTGCCGGCTCCTCCTGCAGGAGCCCTGGCTGCTCCTCCACCAGCCGCGGGCCGACGGAACCTCCTCCCTCCTGGAGGAGAACCTGAGCGAGCGGGTGGGTTTGGCCGCAGATACGAAGCTGCTGTGACTGTCTGTGTTTCCCATTGTTACCTGGAGGAGGAGACAGACGGGGAACGTGAACATCTCAACATGTCCACCCGTCTCCATGGCAACCGAGCACACGCCATCGTCTGATGAAGCCCCTGGTTTAAAAGCTCAGGGTGAAGCTGAAGCTGAGACTGTTCTCAGCCATCTTTGGTGTCCGGGTTCTCTGTGTACTGTGGAGAACTTGGATCACCCACCCAGAACCTGCTCTGGGTCCTTTTGGCCCAGTTGGTGACCAGCCCTGTTCTACTGCTTCTGGTCCAAATACAAAGACTTAAACTCCAATTAACACGGACAAACACTATGACCAGCTGTCACTGCTACATGAAACCAGCTTCAGCTGCATCACAAACATCATGTGAATAATGTTTAACTTCATCACAACCAGCCGAAGGACAAAGTTAAAATCCTACAAAAGTGAGAGCAGATAAAATCTGACCGTCAAAGCCTGAACTTCTGTTTGTCCTCAGAGGTTCCGCGGCTCCTTCATGCTCCGTCCGTCCGGCCGCCTCCTTGCTCTTCACTGCTGAACCGCCGTCTCTCCAGCTGCTGCCTCTCTCTCCCCCTCTCTGTTTGCCAAGGTCGCTCGCCCTCTCTCTCACCGGCTCATCTGTCGGGAACAGAGCGAGGGAGGGGCCTCGTGAGCTCCAGCACACAGACTTCCCTTTTGTGTAGCTTCCATGACGTCCCTCTGCTACACTGCGCTCCTCTCCCTCTCCTTCAGTTGTTGAGGCCACATCAGTCATTGAAACGTCTAAATGTTTGAAGCAACAAATCCTGAACATTTTCATGTACAGTACAACAGTTTAGGATCCTTCACCAACATTGAAGACGAGAAGTTTAGACGCCCACAAAGTAAACACACAACTAAGACGAGTCAAAGCCTCAGAAGGAGACGAGTCCAACGAGTCAGAGAGAAGCCTCCAGGGTTGGAACAGGTTCCATTGGTTATGACACAGACGTTGATGGCTGGAATAACCCTGTTTAGTAAAAACGTTGGGTGACTTTCCACAACCTGTGTCAGGAGGTGGAGTCCGTCTTCCTGAGTCCGATACCTGTTTCCTGATCAAGCTGAGCAGAAGTCAGATGTGAGTCGGCTGACGCTCATCCTGTCCTCAGTCAGACCCTCGAACGCATCACGGCCCTCTGAGCAGAGGAACCATGTCTACCTTTACATTATTGTTAAATCAGGTGGTTTCTTCCATGAGGAAACTTCAGCAGAGCAACAGTTCACCCCCCCCTCCCCCTCCAGCCGGCCGCTGCTTTTTGAGTCTCCGGTCCCATCGGCCATCTGCCAGCTCGCAGGACGCCCTCCACGGGCATTCTTCCACAACAAAGAGCCCCTCCCCCAGGCAGGCGTGAGCAGATTCATCTGATCTGAATTAATCAGATCTGGTCATTGTGCACATTCTCAGCTTGGATGGAGGAACATCACCATCACACACGCCCCCCGAGTGCAGGATCTGACGGAGACCAACAGGTCCCCAACACCAAAAGGCTCGAGGAGAGCAAATATACAAAACCAAGTGTCATATACTTATATTTGTCAGCCCATTAGTTCATATCAGACATTGAAAGCAAAAGTCATCCAGTAGAAAAGATCAATAGGAAGAAACCTCCAGTTTTCTATCTGCAGAAGCCGAGGAAACAGGACGCAGGAAATGCAGAGGAGCCATGAATAGCAGGAAACGTTAACAGAAGTAGTTCTAGTTTTAACATGTCTGTTTGCTGATTGAAGGATCTTTGCTGCAGGTTTGTAGATTCTGCTCGTCCTTGAGTGCTCTGCTGACACAAATACTCCACCCGTGCACGGACCCAAAAAAAAAAAAAAGAGGATGGATTTGGCTGCACATCATAAAACATGAAGATATTTCATCACGACCCAGCAAACACACACTCTGCTCGAACATTTAAAGCTGAAAATGTTCCGTTACCTTTAAACAGCAACGTTAACAGCCTTAATGCTGATGGACCGTGGGCAGTTGTTTTTGTTGGGAGACGCCAAGAAGCAAAACAAGCGCTCACCTTCCCATGGGAAGGCAGTGAAGCGGGAGCTGATCAGCCACTTTCTCTCCTGCAGAGGAAGCGGGCCTGGGCTGGGCTCTGCTTCCGGTCCTGGCTGACTGGGGTCCTTGTCTTGGCGCTGTGGGCAGACGGGTGGGGTCGAGCGTTGGGCTCGGTGTGGCTGCTGCAGCTGCTTCCTCCACTGGAGACGCTTATACATCCAGAAGCTTTACTCCCAGTGAAAGAAGCAGTATGACGTCCTGCTCCCGGGTTTTCTGCAGAGTCAGATGAGAAGATGTGTCACTGTGGGCCCAGTGCTGGTCCAGAACAGAAACCTGTTGGTTGAGATTAGGCATCTAAAATGTGTTGTAAATACCCAGAAGGGAAACAACGACAGACTAACTCAAATTTATTGACCTGCACATGAAACCAAACTACATCTGACCTGGGACAGAATCAGATTAGGGTGCGTTTAACTCTGCGGCACCGCCTGAGACCATCGGCCTCTTTGACACCCACACGCACTTTATTCAATGGATCGCCACTTAGTGTGGAGGCGATCGGTCCATCACGGCAGCTGGATGCAGTTCAGACAAAGCAAAAGCACAGTTCACCATCGAAAGCTACAAACCAAGAGTGAGTGACAGGAGGCATCAACAGAGCTGAAGCAACCAGACAGAGGACGTGTGGGTGCAGCACCAGAGTCACACTCGTCACTCCCCTTTGTGGCAAAGAGATGTCTGAACAAAGCAGTGACGAGTTGCTCCTTTCAATCGAGCCTCCAGATGCTGCTGAGGCCCCTCTGGCCCCACATTCATCAAAACACAAGCTTCACTGTCAGAGACAAGAGTTAAGCCAAACACGCTCCACGGACACTATGTGGCTCAGTGAGACAGGGCAACAAACCTGTAATTAATCTGGAGTCTGGGAGCTTTTATTGCTCCACCACTGCCAGTAGCAGGAGTTTCCTTCCCAAAAGCATAATCACAGTAGTGTGCATGTTGTTGTAATTTAGAAAGGGTTAATTCCTGAGATAAAACCGATCCAGAACCAGAAAGCAGTAAAGCTACAAACAAGAAATGACCACGCTGGACACAGAAACATTAGAGGGTAAAAGGAGAGCTGACCAGAAACCCACTGGAGACCAGCCAGTGAACCGCCAGAAACCCGCTAGAGACCTGCTGGTGGCTGGATAGACGAGCAACAACCAGAGACCCGCCAGAAGACCAGCCAGAAGAAAAGCCAGAAGAAAAGCCAGAGAACGACCAGGGACCAGCCAGAAGAAAAGCTAGAAGAAAAGCCAGAGAACGACCAGAGACCAGCCAGAAGAAAAGCTAGAAGAAAAGCCAGAGATCAGGCAGAGAATGACCAGAGACCCACCGGGGACCAGCCAGAAGAAAAGCCAGAAGAAAAGCCAGAGAACGACCAGAGACCAGCCAGAAGAAAAGCTAGAGACCCACCAGGGACCAGCCAGTGAACCGCCAGAAACCCGCTAGAGACCTGCTGGTGGCTGGATAGACGAGCAACAACCAGAGACCCGCCAGAAGACCAGCCAGAAGAAAAGCCAGAAGAAAAGCCAGAGAACGACCAGAGACCAGCCAGAAGAAAAGCGAGAAGAAAAGCCAGAAAACGACCAGGGACCAGCCAGAAGAAAAGCTAGAGACCCACCAGGGACCAGCCAGAAGAAAAGCTAGAGACCCACCAGGGACCAGCCAGAAGAAAAGCTAGAGACCCACCAGGGACCAGCCAGTGAACCGCCAGAAACCCGCTAGAGACCTGCTGGTGGCTGGCTAGGAACCTGCCGAGGACCAGCCAGAAGAAAAGCTAGAAGAAAAGCCAGAGATCAGGCAGAGAATGACCAGAGACCCACCGGGGACCAGCCAGAGACCCGCCAGGAAGCCAGGCTGTGGTGGTGGTCTTCTCAAACTGGACTGGTGAACACAGGAGCTTTAGGTCACTGAACAAAAAGATGCAGATACAGGTTCATTTACTGGTCCTGAAGGGATTCTAACCCTCCTGTGAGTGTGGACACTTCGCCTCCCGTTTCTCCACCTGCAGTGTTGGAACGTTTCTAGACCGGAGTCCTGTTTACTTGAGAGCACATGAAGCTCCAGCTTCAGGAATGTCAAGGCTCTGACAGCGAACTCGCTGAGGTGGACAGAGAATTGGATGGTTGTGTTTGTGGTCCGTTGTAATTTTAGAGCTGAAAAAATGATCCTGATCTGACAGAGCAGCTGAACTCGCGTTGAACAAACACCTCCAATACCGACAAAGACCAAAGCGCAGCCGGCAGGAATTCTGCTGATTTAAGTCTCTGTCGTGTAACGCATCCACTGTTTCATCCTGACAGAGGAGCTGCTCGCTGTTTTAGGCCGGATGACGGACAGAGCAGGACTCGGCAGCCGTCCTTCAGCCTGTTGTTCTGCTCCTTCGCCTCCTCTCAGACTGAAATGATGCTAATTCTGATTCCCTTTTACCACAAACAGCTGCAGCACGTTTCGGAAAGTTTGGAGTCAGAAAAAAATGTGGTTTGAGCCGTGAAGATGTTCCAGCTCTCATTGGAAACATCTGGCTCAAGCGATTTTAAGGAGACACTCGGTCCCATCAGGACTGTGGGCTTCAGGCCAAGCTGCCACTACATGCGGCCGCCGGTGCAGGAACCTCCCGCCCTGGTTCCGAACAGCAGCGAGCGCGGCGCAGATTTCCTGAGAGCCGCGTTGGAAGCAAACGCCTCGGACGCATCCTGTTGCTCTGTCCCTGCACGGACTCACACAGCTGGATGATCAACCTAAAGCCAGTCAGAAAACGTGAGCAGCCTTCTTGTTTATATAAGCGCTGCCTCCAGAAACCACAGCACCAACCCGCTCCGCCCGTTACGTAACGCTGGAGAACCCGAGCCTGGAAAATCATAACATCACCATCAGTCAGGCCACATAAAGGCTCCAGCACGGAACAACAGGAATCAAACATCCCAGCCCCACGCCTACAGCTCAGCAGAACCAGAACCAGAACCCACAGCAACAATGGAAGCGCTCCTGAACACAGATGATCAGGAGTTTCTCTGAGGACTCAAAGCGGAAGCAGAGACGCAGGGAAAGACGCGTCAGAGGCCTCAGACGCTCAAACGTAGGAAACACCGCAAGGTCAGCGTGGTACTGAAGGACTGGACTCGGATGACGCTGGTGGTTTCAGGGAATCACTCTGTGAAACGAGGGTGTAATATTAGAAGAGTAACTGGATCAGCTGTTTACAATGATGCTGGTCTGGGAGCAGCAGGACGACGCTGAGACCACCAACACAGCAGCAAACCGCCTTCGTCACGCGTCGGAGCTCCGACACCGAGTCGAGTCCAGCCCGGTCCACCGCGGAGTCACCAGCGCCGGGCTCTGTCCTGCCCAGCTGCCCCTGGTCCAGTTGCCTCAGAGTCAGGACGGAGCAGGATGCGAGATGCATCGAAGTCAAACCATCACTAGAACACAGCACGAGTGCAGACAGAACCGTTCAATGTGACCGTTATAAATCAAACCTCATGAAGCCCGACTCCATCGGTACCAACCCATGAGTCAGAACTTCACCCATGAGCCAGCTTCAAACCACAACGTGAAGCCATGATCAACTCGGCAGCGTCCTGGATGGAAAACGTCCTCACGTCCCGTTAGATCTGTGCTGGAGCCGCTCGTTTCCCTTCTTGACAGCAGGAGGCGGGTTCCTCCGGCTGGACCAGGACCAGCAGGAGGCGGGTTCAGTTCTCGGGACCACACCTCAGTGACTCAGTGACAACAGTAAACACACGTGACTTCTCTAGGTCCCAGGTTCGAAGCCTTGAGGACGTTTTTACATTTGACATGTGGAGTCGATGACGCCTGGAGACGACCCGAGGCCCGTTTCTGTTGCTGGAAACCCGTGTGGTGCATCATGTCGGGAGCCTTAACACGAGCAGCAGAGATCCAAAACTTCACAGTAAAAGCTGACTGCAGGAAACATCGTCTCATGTTTACACAGGTTCACATTTTATTGTTCATACTTTGAATCCAATGTGTTTAAAGCCGAGAAACATTTTTTATTTTACAGAAAGTGTGAATCATACAGTTTTAATCCTCCAGTTTGTGTAATAACTGCAATCGTGTCGTAACCACGACCTCCTGCTGCTCACGTGACAACGATCCATCGTGGTCCAGTCACGTGCAGCGCTGACGTGGTCCAAACTGTTTGTACCTGCAGAGATCTGCCTCATTCAGCCCTAGGAACAACAGCGCCACCTGCTGGTCAGCTCATTAGCTGCTCTGCTCTGAACTCCGTGGACCCAAAGACCCTTCAACAACAGGACATAAGAAGAAACTCAGTAGAAAGCCAGTCAACCAGCAGAGCTGCAGCGTCACAGCGTTTACCTGAGAGCAGCCGGGTCTCAATGCGACTCTCCTCTAACGTGATGAAGCTGCTGCTGCCCAGATCAGACGCCAGTACACTGATGGGGCCGCTCACTGCCTTCAGATGGACCTGAATGTTGTCCTGCATCAAAACACAGACACACACGCAGACACACACGCAGACACACACGCACGCACGCAGACAGACAGACAGACAGACAGACAGACAGACAGACAGACAGACAGACAGACAGACAGACAGACAGACAGACAGACAGACAGACAGAGACAAACACACACACGCAGACAGACAGACAGACAGACAGACAGACAGACAGACAGACAGACAGAGACACACACACACACACACACACACACACACAGACACACACACACGCAAACAGACAGACAGACAGACAGAGACAAACACACACACACACACACACACACGCAGACAGACAGACAGACAGAGACAAACACACACACACACACACAGACAGACACACACACACGCAGACAGACAGACAGAGACAAACACACACACACACACACACACACACACACACAGACACACACACACGCAAACAGACAGACAGACAGACAAACACACACGCAGACAGACAGAGACAAACACACACACACACAGACAGACAGACAGACAGACAGACAGAGACAAACACACACACACAGACAGACACACACACACGCAGACAGACAGAGACAAACACACACACACAGACACACACACACGCAGACAGACACAAAGACACAGACACACACACACGCAGACAGACAGACAGACAGACAGACAGACAGAGACACAAACACGCACACACACAGACACACACAAGCATGGTGACAGCATGCTTGCCATCAGACAGCATCGCTAACTGCTCAATAGAAGAAAAAAAACTTCCTTGTAATTGTTTGACTTGTCTCTGAGTAAACAAAGAGTATTTGAGCATTTAACTGAGTGACGAGCACAGATCCCCGTCTTTACCTCCTTGGGTGAAGGAATCTCCATCTTGGTTCCTTTCGGAGCTCTGACCACTATCACTGTCTGTCCCTCGAAGCCTTTCAGTCGCACGATGTCCTCGTGCGTCACGTACGCAGACGTAGCCTCGCGTTAAAGAACACACGCGTCGGTCACATCGTCGTTTCCCCTCAGATCTGAAAGGATATGCCAGGTCGTCAGCCCCGTCGGTCAGCTCCAGGAGCTGGCGAGCGCAGCCCTCGATGATGGCGTCCAGCGCGTCCTCCACCAGCCTGATTTTCTCCATCTCCCGACGGAACTTCTCCTGGTTCTTCCACAGAAAGCTGGAAATGGGAATCGCTCCTCTGTAGAAACAGCAGGACATTGTATCGTTCCACTTGTGTCGGCTCGAAGAAGGAAGCAGGAGCCACGGAGCACTCACATCCACCGGATGCTGTCCACCGGGTCCCTCTGGACCAGGTCGATCTCGTGCAGGACGTTGATGATGTTGAAGACTCTGCGTCCGCGGATCTGCAGGTTCCTGATGGCCTGCCTCAGGTCCAGGGATCCGTCCGGGGCCAGCATCAGCAGCTTCAGGAGCTGCTCAGTCAGCCGTTCCACAGGAACACCTGGAGATGGAGCCCAGGACAGTTCTCACACCGTCATGTGCTTCACGCCGTCACTCTGAAAACATCCCAGAACTTCAAAGACTCACTCTTTGCCCGAATGGACTGTTTCATGTGTCGCATGTTTGCACTGAAACGGAAAATAAAAGAAAAAAAGTGAAAAAAAAGTGAAATAAGAATCCAGCTTCACACAGGTTAAACATTAAATAAGAAACATAGTAACCTGGTCTTTGCCTCTGGATTCTCCAAACCTCCACTTGGGTTCTGGAAATCACAAAGAAAACTGAAACAACAGTCACATATGTATCAAAGGTCTAGTGGTAAAAAGTCTGTTCAGACCTGCTGAGGTGGATCTGGAGCCTCTTCATCCTCCTCCTCCTCGGCCCAGGAGCTGCTGGGACCCAGCAGTCCGTCCAGGTAAGGCGGCATGATGGGAATGGCATCGGGACTGACTCCGTCCTTGGAGACGTCCTCTGGCAGGAAGTGGTCCTCACAGATTAAACGCCGCTCGGTCCAGTCCTGCTTGTCCGCCTCCCTCAGCGCTGCGAGCCAAACCTGAACCGGGACACAGTTACTGTGAGCTGTTCTGACACATTGGACCCACTGAACCAGAACCCTGACCCAAATCCTTTTTTTCTGCGAGCATTCTATGTACTGTGAAAGAACTAACGGAGCTCCGGTCTCGTTCTCGGTAAACTGTCAAGCCGTTCCTAATAAAGTGAACACAGACCACCAGTGACCCAATCTAAGGAAGACGTTCCGGCTAAAACGAACCTTGACTTGGGCCGGGTCTGTGGGGAAGTTGAAGAACCTCTTGGCGGGTCGGTCCAGGACGCCCTGGGTTCCGGTCACCGTCTGGTTCGGACACCCGGACACAGCGCACTTCACCATGATGACCACGGCTGTGCCGCTAGCGGTACATCCGAACCGAGCCCCCAACGGACACGCGCATGTCCGGTTTGTTTATGTCTGGTTTTCACACCGGAAACAGACCACAGCGTAACCGGAAGTGCAACAAAGGAGGGAGCGAAGAAGAGTCAGTGGCGCCACCTGGAGCTCACCTGTTCGGTGTCGGGTGCAAACAGAATAAAAAATACCAAATGTAAAGAAAAAGAAATAAAACCAAGCTGCAAACAGGAGAGTATGAATAAAAGCAACCGTAGCTTCTTTGTAGTTCTGAAGCTAACAGCTTGTTTAAGAACCGCGGCCACAGCTTCAGCTTCCACTTTCACAGGAAGGAGCCGCTCAGAGATGGAAGATATCACAACAGGAAGTTCCACAATGTTCTATGTGAGTTGACCTCTTCTCAGTGGAGAGTCGAGTCAGAGCAGCGATGGATGGAGCCTCGCGGCCTCGGTTCTCATCCTGACGTTCAGCTCACAGGTAGAAACCCACACGACGACCCGTGACCTTCCGTTGTTTGACACTGGAGTCATGTGTGGACCGTTGTTTGCTTCCTTTCACCCACAGCAGCAGAAGGACATGTTACATGCCTCAGACACGGGATGACATCATGCTGCCCTGTGGACACCCGGTGGCTGACCGGTAGGAATGTGGCGCCACCATGTGGACCTTCTTGGCCCCTTGGACAGAAGCAGGACGTGGTTCTGGACTCCGGGTGAACCAGTGCTCTGGTCATAGAGAAGGTGGCGGCTGAGGACGCGGGTCAGTGCGACTGCAGTCGGGCCGACCAGTCGGGCCGACAGCGGGGACGGGTCACAGGGGACGACCCGTCTGTCGTTGGCCTTGAGTGTTTAATCCAGATGTTTCAGCTCCAGAAACCCTGTTAAGATGCTCCTCTCCACCAGTGTGGACGTTTCCTCTGTGAAGTGGCTGCATCAAGGACCTCAGAGTGACTGAGTCTAAGCGTGACGGACGTGGACACGTCTTTTTCCTGCAGCGAGACAAAGCAGCATAGTGTCAGGAAATGTGGAGGAGGTCAGAGGTCAAGAGTACAGCAGGCTGCTGTGGTTCGAAGCTGAAGTTTTATGTCATGGCTCTGTTCTGTTCAAACACCTGAAGCCAGAACTTAGGAACGTTTTCACATTCTCCGTCTCTGCTGAGGTCCATCGACGTGTGTTTATTCGCTCAGATCGTATCTGCTGCTGCAGCCAAGATGTGGGCGAGAGCTAAAGGTGCTAACGTGCACAGGTCCAACCCCGATCTGCAGGATTCTGACACCGAGGCTGAAGTCTGTGCTTTGTGTTTTTACAGAATCAGAGGCAGACGGAGGAAAATGCACTTGATGCTTCTGCTCTGAGCTGCTTTGTTGACACCTCAGATCGATGGTTCACCACAGGCTCATGAAGACGAGGATGGAGGCGCGTGAAAACGCTGCTGCGTCCCTCTGACTCGCTGCTTCGTGTTGAAGCCGCCTTGTGACGAGAGGTCGTGTGGCCTCAGATCAGCTGCTGCCTCAGCGCTTCCTTTTACGTCAGCGCAGCTGCTGAAGTTACTTCCACCTCAGGTGAGAAACACTCAAAGCATCCGTGTGATGCTGCACTTCACCAGCAGGTGTCAGCATCGAGGCAGCACTAACATCCAGGGATGTTGGGAAATCACCACAGCCACACGTCCTTCATCACAGCCTTTATTGTGTTTATGTTACAAAATAAATATCCCGCGGCAACAAAGATGAAGCCGAACAGAGGCCACGTTCAGACGTCACGAGAGCTGCTCTACGGAGCTTCTGCTTCTGGCCCGACTGCACAGGAGCCACGTCTGGACCACGGTTCTGAGTGACAGCTACAGGAACCAGCATCATCATCGTCATCATCATCGTGGCTTATGAGCATCACGTCCATGTCTTTGTTTCTACATGTTCAGCTTATTTCTGTGACATCCAATAGTACAAAACACTTTAGTAGCTGTTATAAATAAGAAGTTCATTAATGGTTTGTTGTTAGAGACAAAGTTCAGTTTCTTGGTATTCATTTTGGATAAAGTTGCATTTGCTGGAACTATTGGCCATGAACTTGACTTCATTTGTGGTTTGTTCTATTTCCTGACATTCAGCTGCGTCAGTTCCTCAGTGTGATACGAGTCAGAACCAAGTTCTGGACCTCATGTGAAGCTGCCCGGTGCAGCCCCGACTCTCCCTGACTCTCAAGCTCACACTGGAACTGTTTCATGTTAAAACACACAAGCAGGAAAGTTGGGAGCATCAGCTCAAGTAGCAGATTTTCTGTCCCTCGGATCAGGTGAGGAGAGGAAGGTCGCAGGTTCAACTCCTTCGGCTGCCTCGGCCGGTGAGCAGGACGTGGGGTGCGTCTGCCGGCCTGCGTGGCTCAGGTCTGAGGGAGAGACAGCGTTCAGATCACGGACGTCGGGTCAGAGGTCAGCTGTGTGTTCTTACCATGCTGGCGTGGAGTTGGAGCAGAACCTCCCACACTTGGTGTCCTGTGGGTCCGAGCACACACAGCGTCTCAGCCCCCTCTTCAGTCGCACCGATCCAAATCCATACGGAACCACGTGGCTGAAGAGAGAAGCAGAGTTTAACGTCAAAGGTCAGAGACACATGCACACACTCATATTTGATCACATTTAGCCCGAACGCGTCCTGGTTCTGTCGGGACGATCAGCTGCGAGTTTGACTCCATGGCTCCTCCTCGGCTTCATCCAGATGTTTCACATCAGGCCGAGGATTGAAGGCTCGATTCAGTCTCTGTGGCCTGAAGCGCTTGAGTTGGTCACGATGGATGTTTTGTCCTCTTTGATGAACACTTTTATTTAATGCAGGCTTCGCTCGCTGGCAGCAGGAAACAGCTGCAGACGTTTTATTTGCCTATTAACATCTCAGACCCTCAAACTGAAACCGCGATCAGCGCAGGAGGACGCAGCCGAGGTCCAGTGCTGAGTCTGGACAGAGCCGGGCCCTCGGCCCACAGCGCGTCCTGTTAGCGATGCGGCTCCGCTACAGACTCAGATCCAAACCCGCTGCATACTCATTTCAGACCCAAACTGATTGTGGATCAGGTCATACACGCCGCCAGCGGTGGCTTTGCTCCTCCACACATCTGTCCAGCGCTGGAATGTTTGGGACTGCTCAGGATTCACATGATACAGTGAGAATGAGCTGAAACAACAGTGGATCAGGTTCGTCCTAGTGAAGCTCCTCCAGAGGATCTGCCTAATGTCAGGCGCTGTGTGGAGGAGCTGGGTCCACTTCAACCCAGCTCCTGGAGGAGGCTCGCTGACAGCTGGGCTCGCAGCCTGTTGGACGGAAACAGTCGAGCTCTGCACAAAACCACAACCCGGATAGGAGTTGGGATTCCATCTGATCCGAACTGAGAGCAGGTCATGTAGAGGTGATGATAACAGCAGTGATCCGCCGGCACCAGGACCGCCTGGACCCGGCTCAGACCCTCTGAGGCCCTCGTCCCTGGAGCTGGAGGTATATTTAGTGTTTATGAGCAGACCAGCAGATTTTATGGAGCTGCTGTTTAGAGCAAACCAACAATCTGAGGCTCCTTTTAGCAGCTCCCTCACCTCAAACAGCGAGTGTATGAACGGCAGCCTGGTTCCGCCTGGTTCAGAGAACTCCCCAGTGCTTCACCTCTAATCTTATGACTCGTCTTGAACTCCAGTAAAGGTTCTGGCCTCGAGTGCTGAAGAGCAGCCTCAGTAATTGGAGGCTCTGTGGTGGAACCAGCGGGTTCACGTTAAAGGGGTGAGAGAGGAAACCTGGTAGAAATTATCCCTGGTTGAGGAGGTGCACTTTCTTATTAGCGCCACCACATCTGAATGTGTGGAATGAACTTAATTACCACCAATTGTGAGCAGAGCTGCATCCAGGGCTCAGAATGCACAGTCCACAGACCGTGTTCCGGTCCGTTGGAAGAATCAGCATCAGGGCCAGATACAGTACACAGATACACAGATACAGTATAAAGAGTCGACGGGTCCCTGAAAGCAGGCGCCCACGGAGCAACTGGGAACTAACCATGGTTCCAACAAGACCAGTTACACCAGACACGTGTAACAATGAGCGGGTTGGAGGGTTCTGCTGTTCCACCAGCACTATAGAACAAATCCATGGTTTTACCTGAGCTAGATGAAGGGAAATAATAAAGACATGAGACATTTCTACTGATGACACCTTCTGTTTACAACTGAATTCTGATGTTAACTGCTCTTCAACTGCTGATAACTGGGTTTGAATTTCACATCCCAGTGAGGAAAGACACTGGCTTGTTTGTCTTGGTTCTGGACCGTGAACAGCTCCTGTCCTCCCTGACAGACTCCAGCTACAACCATGAAGTTGCTCGCATGACTGATGCTGCAGTAAATAAAATCCATCAGGAACCCACCTGGGAGTGTTGACCCAGACGATGCCAATGTGGCAGAAGAAGATGCACTCCTTGTCCTTCTGGTTCTCACAGGAGCAGCGCTTATCTCGCCGGTGGGTTGGGGGGTTGAGCTGCACCGTGGGGCCCTGCTCCGCCGTGGGGCCCTGCTCCGCCGTGGGGCCCTGCTCCGCCGTGGGGCCCTGCTCCGCCGTGGGGCCCTGCTCCGCTGTGGGGGCCTGCTCCGCCGTGGGGCCCTGCTCCGCCGTGGGGCCCTGCTTTGCCGTGGGGCCCTGCTTTGCCGTGGGGCCCTGCTCCGCCGTGGGGCCCTGCTTTGCTGTGGGGCCCTGCTCCGACATGGGGCCGGTCACAGAGAAGCTGGAGACTGAGAAAGCAAACAAGTTACTGTCACCAAGTCAGTGGTCTCTGTCACAAGTTGGAGGACAAACAGAAATAAGCTACCGTTTAGACCAAGGTTGGGTTTGAGGCAGCGATAACAGGAACCAGCTCGGCTGAGGTCGCTGAGGGAAACCACCAACGCCAGGCGTCTGCCCTCTGCTTGGCTGATTATAGGTTGAGAAGTATTTTAGGCTGGACTGGGCTACCGAGTCCACGGCACCTTCACCTCAGCAGGCATTAGGTGTTTAACAACCTCTGGGCCCAGCCGGGCCGACGTGGACCGGGGTTACGACCGGTTCCATGTCTCCTCCATCATGTCAGCGTCCACCACAACCAGAACAGCAGCGTCTGCCTCGCACTGTTGAACAAACATCACAGCTGCAGACTTCAGATGACGCAACGGTGCCGGACACAGCTGGGTCCGTGGTTCCGGCACCTCACAGTCTATGGAGCTGCTCCTGAACAACACGCGCTCACACAACCGGCTCGTAAACCGCAGACTGGCTTTGAAGTGCTCTGCACTCGGGGGAACACAAGGGCGTCTGCAGATGGATTTACACCTCGTCTCTCCATAAACGCTGAAGCTGCAGCATGTTGCCTCACATCTGTGACTGGCTCCGTTAGGCTGCAGGGATTTGGACCTTTGTCTCCAGCAAAAACAAAATCACAGTTGTTAAGCCACAAGAACCAGGAAGCCAAGAATCAGATAAATGTTGCAGTCAACTAAAGCTTCAGGACACATCCTCCTTCATTCAGCCATTAGAGTCCCTGCAGAACCACCAGGTTATGGATTCACAGCACTGATAGCTAGGATCCAGTGTCGGCCTTCTGACCTCGCAGAGGGGCCGCTCCCCCTCAGGGGCCACAAACACTGGAGCGTCTGCAGCTTGGCTGGTTCGAGACGTGATGAATTGGGATTTAGTGATGCAGGAATGTTGAAGGGAAGAACAGATAATCATTTAAGATAAAGGCTTGGTGAGTTTGAGATATTAAATCAATCTGCAGAGAATTTACCGTCCAGATGGAAACAAATCTATGGGGTTTCAGAACACAACAATCTGAGTGGTTCTAAGCTGTGAAACCGGGCCCGGCCGAGCTTTGTGCTCCTCGACCACCTTGTCTCAGACCTGCAGGTTGGAGGCTCAGCTCCATGGACCAGGAGGAAACAAAGGATTACGTACTGTAGCGCATTTACAAAAGCTAAGCTAAGATCAGAATCAGAATTGGAATTGTTTTTATTCGCCAGGTTTGCACAAGACAAACAAAGAATTGCATCCTGTCTGACTCTGTCTTTTCATAAACTAACCTAAGCTACGATAAACTAAGCTAAGATAAACTAAGCTAAGCTAAGCTAAGCTATGCAGCTCCATTCTACAAAAGGGGCATAAATGTGATCTTCCACTTCCTAACTGCTAACGAACAGAACTAAGACCAGCATCCCCACACGCTGGACCCTGGCCAGGTCCATTGGACTCCTGCCAGCTGATGGTGTAAGGTTGTGCCCAGCAGCATCCATCATCATCATCATCAACAGAATAAGATCAGCTGTCAGCACACGCAGCCTATCGGCTTCACCCCTCCAGCTCGTCACCTGCTGTGGAAGCAGCTGCTGGAATCGCTCCTCCGTCGTCTTACGGCGCCACCGTCTGCATGTTGCTGCACCTGATATGATCTGGTTTTCTGGTCTTGGTGCAGATGTGTGGGTTTGCTGAGGCCCCACGGCTTTAACAATATTACTGAAAGCGGGTGGATCAGCTGCAGGTGCAGGAGTCAGACCAGACATAAGCAGCCCACACCAGAACCGGGCCTAACAACAGCTCGTCTCAAGACAGTTCAACCATCAGCTCAATAGTAACTGTGACATCTGGTAGGAACTGAGCTCGGATCGTGACCCATTAAGAATATTCTTCCATCCTGGACTGGATCTGGACATAAGTCCCTGCAGATCAAACCTTGTGTGTCCTTAAACCGTTTATAAGCTGATGCGTTTGCCAAACCTCCACATGTGTGAGCACTTAACTGTCCAGAGGTTGAATCCACCACGAGGCTCCGTGTCTGTTGTGATAGTTGGGTTTCCTGGGTGGTAATGATGGAGCTGGGCCCAAAGCGGCGGCCAGCGTAAACTCTCAGACTAATTTGTAGCTTTTGAATCCTACGTCTTCAGCTGGAATCCCCAGAAAGGCTGCAAACTCGTTCCAGTCATCAACAACCGCATGAAGTTCCAGCGGCCCGATTGAGCGGTTCTGACGTCTGGCGAGAACCGAGACTAGATCATCACCTGTACAAGCCACAGCACCGATGCTCAGGGCCGAACCACTGGGTCAGGTCATGAGGATGAGGACATGATGCTAATCTGAGCCCATAGAGACCCGCCTGAAACCCGGTACCAGAACACAAGAACCATGTTTACAGGTCGGAAGCACCAAGTCGGGTCCACTCTGAGGAGGATCCACGTAGGACAGAACACAGCTGAAGGGAGTCCATTAGGTTCTGGGTGATGGATGGAAGCAGCCGGAGCTTATAAACAGCACACGTGACAGGAAAGCTGCTGGTTCTGACGAGTCCAAAGGCAAAACACAGGCTTTCAGTTCTCACAGGTCCAGTTTTACAAATGTCTCTAGGAATAAAATCTGTTTTCTGGCGACAGAGTAGTGTCAGACGGCCAGAACTAGACCAGCAGCCTGACAGATGACACACTGTGTTCTGATCCAGCTCATCCTCTGTTGGTTTCAGCTCTAACCTCATAATTACACAGAGCAGAACTTCAGTGTGGCACTCATAAACTGCCTGCGTTATTATCTGGAGCTGGAGGCTCGGTACTGACCCAACACACACTAACTAGGTAGAAGACAACCTGGAGCAGCGGACTCCAGATCATTGCGACCCGGCCCATCTGGCTTCGCTCCAACAGAAAACCCCCTCTGTTTATTTTAGGGATGAGCAGGTAACAAGCAGAGAAGACACCGAGGCAGAACCTGAGCCGACCCGAACTCTCAGCTATAAAAGGTTACATTCTAGGTTTTATGAGCGATGCTACTGGGTCCACAACACAAACAGCCGAACCCAGACTGGACCCAGTCTTGTGACCCGAGGCTGCATGAGGACAGTCAGAGCATTGAGCTGGTACCGAGTTCACAAGTAGATCAGTAGGCTCTACTGGATCAAAGACTTAAACAATAGAAGTAGAAGCCGCTTTACCTTGATGGTGGTGCAGCAGCAGCAGAGCGGTGCTGAGGAGCCACAGGAGCGTCGGATCCATCTGGCTCAAATGTTTGGGTCCGTCACGGGTCGGTTCTGCAGTGTCGGGCTGTGAGCTGTGGTTTCTAGACAGAGGGAGGACGGAGTGACGGAGTGGAAGTGGATCACAACAAGAAAAGGAGGAGGAGGGGGCGGAGGGGGGGGAGGGGAGGAGGGGCGGAGGGGAGGAGAGGGGGCGGGGGGGAGGGGGGAGGGAGGGGGGGGGGGGACAGGGGAGGAGGAGGGGGGCGGAGGGGAGGAGGGGGCGGACGGGGGAGGAGGAGGGGGAGGACAGGGGAGGAGGAGGAGGACGGGGGAGAAGAGGGCTCAGGGGCTGGGTCTGCTAGGGGACGGCTCCACAGCCCAGTCATTAATCACACCATCACCGACCTGTTGTGATCCAGCGAGAGCAGGTGGAACCACAGGACAGATTTATTCATCCACACAGACACGTCGATGCTTTCAGACAAATTATCCCATGATGGAAAACCACAGAGTCCGGATCAGACACTAAACGGGCCCGAGCTGGACGGGAGTGGGAGTAGGAGGACGAAAGGTCACAGTGAGGTCACAGCTCGGCCAGGACTCCGCATGTGCTGGTTCTGTGGACGGAGCCCAGCTCAGCTCGCTGTAAACCAGACTCGATCAGACGAGGACAATACGAACATCTGGGAGACAGAGTCCCTCCCTCGGGTTTCCCCAAAATGATTCCGGGTCTCGTGAAATGTTCCCAAATGAGCCAGAGACGCAAATAGCACGTTGAGTAAGGAGGATGTGAGCTGGACCGCAAGAAAGGAAGACGGCGATTAAAGAAGCAGAAAATAAACACGTCAACACGTGACAAACTCCACACAAGAAACAGAACCGGTCGGTGACTGAACGAGCTGTTGGGGCCGGTTCCGACGCCCAGCCTTCTGTCTACATCTATGGCCAACGTAAGGAAGCCAGCGTCAGGTGAAACCAAAGCCTGACTGGTTCTGGTCTAATGGGTCACATAACTTCAGCAGAACAAACAGCTCAGACACACAGATTCTGATGCCTGTGTGAGAGGTTCAGGACCTGTGACCCGATTCTGACATGGTGGTGAGTACCACCAGCTGTGCTTCATCCTTCATCCAACCGGTACCGTGTCCAGGGGATGCGGACCAGGGAAGGTTCGGCTCAGGGAGGAGGGAGACGGGCCGGGATACGGGCATGGGCTGGTCCAACTCAGGTTTGAGGGAGACGGGCCAAGCTGAGAAACGGGCCAGGGAGAGTCCAACTCAGGGGGGAGGGAGACGGGCCAAGCCGAGAAACGGGCCAGGGAGAGTCCAACTCAGGGGGGAGGGAGACGGGCCAAGCTAAGAAACGGGCCAGGGAGAGTCCAACTCAGGGGGGAGGGAGACGGGCCAAGCTGAGAAACGGGCCAGGGCAGCTCCGGCTCAGCGAGGAGGGACACTTTGCTGGTTGCAGCTGACCGTGTTGCCTTCAGGCACAGCAAGGAGCGTAGGTCATCTCACTCCCAACCTTAGGTAGAGAACCTCACAGCATGATGGCACCACTGTCCTTCTGCTGCTGAGTCACTTTAATGGGCTGCTTCTGTTTTGGCTGTGGTTTTTCCTCCGCTCTGCAATGAACTGGGCACTGTTCAGGGTGTACGCCGCCTCTCGCCCTCAGCTAGCTGGGTTAGGCTCCGCCCCCCGCGACCCCGAATGGGACCTAGTGGTAGAAGGTGGATGATGGGTTTTTCCTCCTGAACATGAAGGGCAGCGGCGGCGGCAGCAGGAGGAGGAGGAGGAGGAGGAGGAGTCTCCTCACTGATAAGTGTTCATGTTGGACTCCAGCGTTTCCTCAGCTACTGAACAGTGTGAGGAGCCCACATTTGGCTGGAACAACAGGAACCAAGGTCTGTGGTCGTCTGGGTGTGTTGTGAAGCTGCGTTGGAGTTTCTATAGAGAAACCACCACATCAGAGCGAGTGAGGCTGGGACCAGACCCACACGTCTCCTCAACCCACAGCCTGAGCCCAGAACCTCCCCACAACGCCCCCGCCTCCTAAGGAGCACACGGCTTCAGTCAGGGCTCAGGCTACAGCAAAGACCAGGCTGGACAGGAAGACAGGAAGTGGCCGACACCACCTCCACCACTGGAGTCACACTCAGTCACGTTCAATTCATTTCTTTCTTAATGCATCTGTAGGATGTTCCTGGATTAAAGAGATCTGACCTGGTCCTAATTATGTAAACATGAGAAGATGCAGTACAAAGGGAGACACAGAGCTCCTGCCGTTACAGCGGTCAGTGAATGCAACGTGTAAACAGACACACAACAAAGTGATGAAACACAACCTCTGACCTCTAAGCAGCTGAACAAGCGAAGTCGCGTCATTGGAAGAAGCCGAGAGCCTTAGTGTCTGTGCTCCACTCCACAGCACCTGGCTCCTCTCGGGCTGCAGTACCACCTCTGGCCACACGGGCCGACTGTCTGCAGCTGGGTCCCACTTCCATCCAGAACCCTCCCTCTGCGCTGCCTGACATGGTACGTGGGGACAAGTTCGGTGCAACTAGACATTTGAGTCAATGCGCTGGTGGTACTAGAACCATCAATCACTGGATCCCATTGGCCTTTGACTCATCAGGGTCTCTTGGTGAAGGAAGATTTTATTTCCTTCAACACAATGAGAAAGTTATTGCCCAGTATTTATTCTTCTTCTCATGTTCCTCTCATAATTCAGGCATCTTAGGACACAGGCTTATCTTGCTATCTAGCTAAAAGAAGACAAGGGATGAGGAGAGGAGGCCAGAGGCTACACACAGAGGTCAAGAGGTCATAATGAGCAGCGAGGGAAAGTGTGAGTAGGTCCAGATGTTTGCGAGGAGAGACAGGAACTCGTCTAGGCCAACTGTTAGCCTCCCTACAGCCGTCATCCTCACTCGTCCCAAGAGGCTTCTCATTATGCACTAGACGGAGCTTTTGCATTGAACATCTGGAATGTCCTATGGTTGTGAATGTCTCACTCATCCAGAATAAAGACAAACTCAACTCCTTCACATCTTCATCCTTCTTCCAGACTTCAAATTATTAAAGCATTTTTACAAAGTTCCATAATTAATGTTTGGATTTTCTTCATTAAAGCATCAGCTCTGACTTTAATTCATATCTTTTTTGCTACAAACAATCTCTCCTTAAAGTCAAAGCCACAATATGTAAAAAGTCCAACCTGAGGCTAAATGACACGTTTAATGAGACACAGCAACAAACCATCACATCATTTTATAAACAACATTTTCATCCATGTCACGTCACTGCAGCCCTTAGTCCATGACTCTGTTCCTCAGGGATCTAACATTTAAACCCAGGCGAGGCCTTCGTGCTGCCTTCAGGGGCCGTAGGAGCGTTTGGAATGACTAAGCGTCCCACGTCGATGCTGCGGCTGTGACGGCCACAGGGAAGCGAACCAGCTTGTACCTGTCTGATGAGAGGGACACGGCGTCTGAAACCAACCACGTGACCCGGCCCGGTTCAGCCCCGACTGTGTTCGTTTCTCTCTTCCAGTCTGTTTCAAAGCTCAATGACAGATGTGTTTGAAGTCAAGGAAAAGCAGAAGGTTTGACTTTCACAGCTTGACTCCAACCAAATGTACAAACAGGCAACATAGATCGGTACACACAGAACTTCATGTACTACATGGACTTGTACATTATTTACACATGTGGCTACACACTCAAACATCACAGTAAACGCAGCCTCCTGGTTCTGTCAGAACCTTTGGTTCTTCTCCATCCCGCCCTGCTTTGCTTTCAGTTCGGAAACAAAGTCGGATACAACAGAATCCAACCGGCCAGGAGACACCAGGATCAGAACCACGATAACATGGTCCAAGTTTATTCCACAGGAGGTTCTGCATGATGACACAACCCAACCAGTAACAACATGCGAAGAACAGAACATGGGTCAGAACACACAAATCAACACTAATCTAATGGTCACGACTGTGTCCTGGTGCCACTAACTGGACCTGAGGCCTCAGACAGGATCAGGTTCTGATCAAGCCTCAGTGCGTTGAAGACGCCAAGGTTCTAGACTTTCAGTCTTTCCAGAACCTCTAAGGTTCCAGAACAAGCGTAAAGCAATAAATAACATAGTGGGAGGGCGAAGGAGGCTCCTCAGAACCTGGTGCTCTGCGTGAAGCTGTCTGACATCAGGATGTTCCTGTAGAAGTTGTCGGTGCGCAGGGAGCAGTAGCCCTTCACTTTGTCGATCATCTGGCTGACGGGGAGGATGGAGGACGAGGAGCTGGGCTCCAGCTCAGAGGAGGATGAGGAGACGCACTTGGGGCCGGTCGGGCCCGAGGGACGTTTATCTGCATCCAGAGGGAGGACAAACAGCCACAGGTCAAAGGTCAACTCTAGGTCAAAGGTGTTAAACAAGTGTCCACTCCTACAGGACATGCTCGTCAAACAGGAACCGGCCTGGTCCGACCCAGAGCCCGACTGGGTCAGAACATCAACCTGTGTGCTTGGACAGGATCTAAGGCTAGAGACAGGTCTGGAAACTAGTGGTTCTGTTGGAGCTGCCAACGACAACATTAGGAAGCCAAAAGGATCCAATTCTTTAATGCCTGATAAAGATGCTTCATCAGATGATCGATATATATATATATATATATATATATATATATATATATATATCTCAGCCTCCACCTCAGGACGTGGATCGGGCCACAGACACCATGTCCTGCTGAGGAGGAGCCGGAGGCCTGGATCCAACCTACAAAGCTCGCAGCTCGTCCGTCTGGTTTGGTTGAAGAACCAGAGCAGCTGTCACCCTGTGAATAACCCAAGGTAACCAAGCACTTTCCCACCTGGTTCCCAGCGCGACCCGAATGACAGAAAGAGAAATACGGTGGTGCTGATACAGAACCTGACCCTGCAGCTCCACGCGGTTCTGCTCTGAGTGTCGTCATGTTGGCCCACATGAAGCGCAGGCGCTTTTCATTACAGCTGCATCGAATATAAGAACGACGTGAGAGCCTGATGCTTCAGCAGAATGTCCGACCCGCTCGGATCCGTCGGGTTCCACGACTTCAAAAGCCCATACTCTGCCTTAGAGCCCAGAGGTTCTGGTGCTGCTCATATGTTGAAGTCTTCATTACATGAACCACACATTTGTTCACATGTATGAAGACTAACAAAGCCATTTCTCTCCTGACCCAGAACCTGAGATCAGAACATATTGTGACTCTAAATACTCAACAGATCGGACCTTTGGGTTAAACCGCACCCGTGACTTACACACGGATGGTGAGAATCCTCACAGAGGTAAAAAAGCCCAATGACGAGCGGCAGCCGGCCTGGACGGACACACAGAGTTTAGAAGACGAGGAGCTGCTGAAGGAAGAGCCACCAAATCCTCTGCAGCTGTGCAGCCCGTCATCAACAAGTGGCCAATAAAAAGAATGCGGCTGTGAGTTATGGCTGCTTTCATGGAGTCTGACATGGAACGTTTTATTTATATGGATTCTCCCTAAAACCAGACTCAAACTTGAAAAATGAAACAGCAATAAGTCACTTTTCCCCACTTTCATCAAAGTCACGTTTAAATCTAGACTTAATGTGTTTATTATTGCAAACAGATGGAAACTATCTGCAACATTAGAGTTTTTAGCAATTACAAAATAAGTTCAATCAATCTAGAGTCAACATCAATTATAGAAAACAGCTGCTGAAACGTTGTGGTAGAGATTTTTAAATTGAAGGAGGCCGGAGCTTCATCACCTGGTTAGGATACAAACCAACAGCAGGCGGATTAAAGGTGAGCTGAACTAACTAAGTGTGAAGCTGTGGCTTTGAAGCGGATGGTGGTAAAATGTTGGAGGAAACGAGCCCACGCCAGCGTTAGCGCGACAGCTGGAGTGGGTGGAGCTTAATGTTCAGGCACGTAGCCCCTCCCACTCTGGGTGTCGCAGGCATGACATCACAGCAACCAGCCAATCACAACACACAGTAGCCAGTTTCCCAAAATGTCTGACAGCTCCACATCAGAGCTGAACACATCAACCTTTGAGCAGAAGCATTTTGGGAAAAGCATGATGCCAAAAGCAGGAAGTCGGTCCACCATCACCTGGAGCTTTACCTGGTCGACGCTCCTCTGCTGCTATTGGTCGAAGAGCTTTCTACACAGCCAACACAGGTGGATACAGAAACGACAGGTGAGAGGACATGACAGCACAATGGCTCCCGACGAGCCACCTCAGCATCAGCAACAGCTTCGAGGCCTCTCACCTGTGCTGCTGTGCCGCTTGGTGAACGGGTTGAGCGTGGCTTTGGCCTTGGAGGTCCAGTTGGCGGTACTGGAGCCGAAGGAGCTGGAGGACAGGGACTTGCCCAGGTTCTCTGAGCTGACCTTTTTGGTGTTGTTGGTGGCCGTCTTGCTCCAGTCTGCAGACAAACACAGTGTTCAGGCCCAGATAATTACACAAGCGGCTGCAGTAACACAGAGCAGATGTGTGAAATCAGGGCTCGGCTTCATGTATATTCTGCAGGTTCAGAGTCTCAGGAGGAGAAATAAATCTCCTCGCTGGGAATCAGCTGAGTTGCTCCACAGTGTTTGGAATAATTTGCAGCTGAAATGCGTAAAAAGAGCAAATTATGACGGACGGAAGGGCTCGAGGAGAGAGACGCTCTGTTATCACACTCATAATACTGAAATGCCTAGTTGAGTCATTTCATGTGTTCATGGATCCCAGCAGGACACACACAGTGTAATACACAGGGTAATAATAAAGATGAACCGTCTGGAATGTCTGGCACAAGACGCTCCAAACAAAGGACCGACAGCGGCACACGGCGCCCGCGGGGAAGCACCTGGACGCAACCAAGGCCCAGCGGCTCAGAGGCAGAGGGCTCGGCGCCGCTGCAAAGTGGACTCCTTGTTCTGCTGCCGCAGGAATGTGGCAGGTGTCCAGCAGCAAATTAGCTCAAGGTTACCCTGAGAGAGCGAGCGAGAGAGGGAGAGAGAGAAAGAGCGAGCGAGAGAACAAGCGAGAGAGAGAGCAAGAGAACGAGCTAGAGAACAAGCGAGAGAGCGAGCGAGCGAGAGAGGGAGAGAGAGAGAAAGAGAGCAAGAGAGAGAGAGAGCGAGCGAGAGAACAAGCGAGAGAGCGAGCGAGAGAGGGAGAGAGAGAGAGAAAGAGAGCAAGAGAGAAAAAGCGAGCTCCCGGTACCTGAGTTGTCGGACAGCCTGAAGCGCCCACAGCAGAGGTACCTCCTCCACTGCTTCTGGACGTTTTCTTTTAAGGCGCAGTGGAAGATGAATATGAAGAAACCTGGAGACACATCACAGCTCTTAGGTGACGCCTCCTCCAGTGTTCAGCAAATACCTTCTAAATCTCTTGCTTCGGTACCTTGCAGCGAGTTGAAGATGGTGAACAGGTACATGAAGACCAGGTGAACTGGGCCCCAGGCGAACAGAAACAGGCCCCACGTCATTCCCAGCAGGAAGGTGAGGCTGATGGCGCTGCGCAGGTTCCGCAGGACCTGGATCACAAACAGAGGATCAGCGTTTGGAACAGGTGCCGTAGGAGACGTGTCCCACTGTAAACGTGTCCCGTAGGAGACGTCCCACTGGAAGCGCGTCCCGTAGGAGACGTGTCCCACTGGAAACGCGTCCTGTAGGAGACGTCCCACTGGAAACGCGTCCTGTAGGAGACGTCCCACTGGAAACGCGTCCCGTAGGAGACGTCCCACTGGAAACGCGTCCCACTGGAAACGTGTCCCACTGGAAACGTGTCCCACTGGAAACGCGTCCTCTAGGAAACGCGTCCTCTAGGAAACGCGTCCTGTAGGAGACGTGTCCCACTGGAAATGCGTCCCGTAGGAGACGTCCCACTGGAAACGCGTCCCACTGGAAACGCACCTCCTCTCGCAGCGTCCGGTTGCTGCGTTTGCCGTTGCGACCGCAGATCTGCATCATGACCACGATGAACATGGCCACGTTGAGCACAAACACCAGGCAGAAGTAGCCGATGCAGGTTGTGTAGAGCACGGCGGTGCTGTGGATCCAGCAGCTGGAGAGACAGAGAGAGAGAGAGTCAGGCTCCAGAACAGACAGACGGAAACGGGTCAGAGCGACACGAGCACTCACAACTTGGACGACTGGTTCGTTGCGTCATCTTTGAACTCCAGCAGCGCGTAATGTTGTTTGTTCACAGACACCACGATCAGCACCATCGCTGCAGGAAGACCTGCAAGAACAACAAGCAGCAGGTCACGGAACCGCCTCCGAGCTCAGAGGCGGCAAACAGCCGCGCGGCCGCTCACCCCATCCCACGAGGCAGAACTTCAGGATGTAGCGACGAACGTAGGTGTTGAAGACCTTGACCAAGGCGATGTACATGTGGACGGACTCCAGGCCCATCCAGGTGAAGGAGGTGAGCAGGAAGTAGTGCAGGAAGACGGCCACCGACTGGCACAGAGGGCTGCTGCCCAGACCGGCCACCCAGCCGTCCATCAGGAACACCATGTTCAGGAGCAGAAGCGACGCGCTCAGGTTCATCAGGATCTTGGACGGGTAGTCACGGCGCAGCTTCCTGGAGGACAGAGGCTGTGAGACGGCTGCGACCTGACTCAGCAGCTACATGCACTCACTCCTCGACCACTCACTCGAAGGCGACATAGGTGAGCAGCGTGACGGCCAAGAAGACGGTGGAGACGCCACAGCCCACGTAGGTGATGAAGGTCAGAACCATGCCGTTCCTCCGGTCGATCTGAGGAGCACTTCCTGACATGTCCTGGAGGACGAAAACCACGTCATTAGAAGGAAGGTGATGAAGCCTCGACCTGTGGCTCTGGACTCGTACCATGAGGATGCCGAAGTGTGTGAGGTGGTCGCACAGGCAGACGGTCTTGTTGCTGGTGGAGCCTGTGGACGCTGTGCATCCGTCTCCGTTCCAGCCTCCATGTCCCTCTAGTGGCAACACACACACGCTGCAGCATGAGGCCACGCTGTCGCAGTGACTAAATCTCTGTTACATGAAGCAGAACATTTGGGCCCAACCACGCAGATGAACCTGAGACTTACCGTTCATGCTGAAGTCCCAGAACATGCAAAGTGGATCTGAGGAGACCTGTCGGGACAGAACAAGAGTAGCTTAGAACCAACAATCACCAAGTCCAGCTTCCGAGAGCCTGATCTGTACCGTCTCAGAGATGTGAGCGATCTCGATCTCCACGGGAGCCTTCAGGTGTTTGATGGACAGGTTGCCCACGCTGCTCGCCACCACGTAGCTGTTCAGGAAGTGATTGCCCTGCTCGTGCTGGAAAAACAGCCACAAATACCATTAAGCCTTAAGCAGACAGGTTTGGTGGGATCTGAGTTGGACTGAACTGACCAGGAAGAAATTTGTGTTGTTAAAGAACATAAAGTTGATCCTGGACAGAGACGATCGCTCAGCTTCATTCAGTGAGACACTGGACAGCAGAGATGCAGGGAGCGTGATCTGAGCCAGGGGTTGATCCGATCCGATTCAAAGTCGATCTGACACAAGGATGAGAGGAAACAATCAGACTCGGGCCCAAGTTCCTCCATAGGTGAAGCTCGGAGACGCTCACATTACCTGCGTCTCTGTGGAGTTGGGAAGCCTGAAGGCACTGAAGGACGAGCCGTTGAAGGTGCTGCTGTTGAAGGCCACAATTCCCAAGATCAGGTTTCTGGAGGTGATGTTGAGCGACAGGCCGTCAAACTCGATCTTCTGAGCCAGGTCCTCCACCGTCTTCAGAGCTCTAAGGGACAAAACGCAGCAAAAGGAAGCAGAGGTCGATGTTTGCAAGCGGGCGTCTGTAGCAGAGGCTGGTGACCTTTGACCCCTGGGGTTTGATATCGTACTGTGAGCTGGCCGCCGGCGCCGCGTCGCTGCTGGTCATCACGTTGGAGATGATGTTGACGACGCTGGAGGCTAACGTGCTGTTGATCTTGGCCACGTTCACCAGCTCCTGCACCTTCGTCACCACCGTCGACACCTGAGGGAGAAGAGAAGAGCTCGCTGAGTGTGTGGCCGCACCTGGAGCCTGCAGCAGAGAGCAGCGTGGGACCCACCTCGTCGCTGGACAGAGCCTTGGAGTAGTCGACCAGCTGGACGGCCACCTCCACCGCGTTTTCTGCACACACAGCATCGTTACTGTTCTGATGGAGGCAACGCCATCAGGTGTGTCTGGCCAATCAGAGCCTACCTGCTGACACCTGGATGGCTTCGATCTTTTGGCAGTTCTTCAGGTTTGCTGGGGACCAGTAGGAGGAGTAGTCCTGTGGACTGATTAAACTGAGAGCAAAGAGAGATGCAGGTGTCAGACAGAGGTTCTGCAGAACAAAGACGAGTGGAAGCACAGAGCCTCCTTTAATGGAGCCTCACCAGGTCCTGGAGGCGTTCTGATCCTTATTGATGGAGCAGGGAAGGTACTGGGTGACGTTGGGGCTGGTCTCAGCCCAGTGATAGTGAGGTCGACTTTCTTCTGGACAGTTTTCTGTCAGGAGACCAAATGGGAAAAAATGTCAGTTGGCACCAGAAAGGAGACACTGGTGCAGCGGACCGGCACTGGGCCTCCAGAGCTACCATCCTGGATGTTCTGCCTGGATCGGGTGGGCTCAGCCACTCAGAGGTAGCAGGACAGAAGGTCTGGAGGAGCATGTCCGACTAAGAACAACCCCACACACAGGCGCTAGTTTCTTACTGATTAACTGAAGAGCGATGGAGTCGAGCTGGATCTGCAGTCCATCCCCCACAAGCCCGGTTCTGCTGGACAGTCTGGTGAACACAGCTTGGCCCAGACTCTGGTTGGTGCTGGAGGTGTCGACCAGCAGGGCCTGGCACCAGTAGCTACGGAGAGTGATAAAATCAACACGCCTGCAGCTTCAAACCTAATGGTTCACTGAGTGGGTTCTACCTTCTACGGTTCCCTCCATTGGGAGAAAAGGGTCTGACACTTTGAGAGAGGAGAGATGAAACCAGCTTTGAGTTTACAACTACAACATTTGGCTCAACGACAAGCACGAAGCGTAGCAGAGACCTTATGCTGTCCACAGCGACGCTGTGGGTCCAGTTCTGGAACGCTTCACTCAGCTGTGGAAGAAAAACAGACGATTCACTGACGATACAAAACCTTTAATCTGTGCCACTGAGCCCGGTTTCTTACCCAGAGAGCCACGGCTTTCTCCACGTCAGCTTGGGTCAGTGCCGAGCCGCCACCGTCCACCAAAAAAGAGACCCGGTAGAACAAGGCCTCTGCAGCCGAACGAGAGGGAAAGAGCCATGAGACAAAATGTTTCACACTTTTAATGGAGTCTCGGCGCCGAAGTCACAAAGCAGGAGGTGAATCAGGCTGAGCTACTTGAGTTATATAAAAACACAATGTGCCAGTGAACAATGAGGACAAGGGATGAGCTGCTGCAGACACTAGCCAGATGAGACAGGAAGTGGACGTAGCAGGAGAGTTTGAGTGAGCAACAGAGATGATGCTAAGATGTTTTGTCTCAGTATCAGCACCACATTAGAACCTGAAATGAACTATTTTATTAATCTCCTTTTAGCATGGTTATTCGTTCTCATCATCGTCCTAGGAGCCTGAGGATCCCCTGCTGTGCTCCACTCCGGCCTCTAGGTGTCACTGCAGCACCTAGTTGTTAGTGGTCTGCTCTGTGTGTGGTGCGACCATTAGGTTATTGCATACAATTCAAATTCAATTTGCAGAAGCCAGAAGAGAAGGTGCCTGATATTTACTGTGCTGATGGAAAGTACACGGACAAGCAGGACTAAAAAAGCCTGAAGTGAAGATAGATAGATGTGATTCTAAACAGTGGAAGCGATGACAGGGAACAGTTCATTTGAATAACGGGTACCAGAGTCAGAACTGGGTCGTGATGAGGGATTTTATCTGATACTACTACACGTCTCAGCTAACCCAGCCACCAGATCAGGATGTACATAATGCATTCAGTCTTAAAATCCAGCCGAGCTACAGGAGCAGTTTTATGACAAACGTCTGTGGAAGCCCAAATATTGCAGCTGGTTTTTGGTACCAGAACCATGTGAAACTTTTGGCCTTGTAGTCTTGTGTTCAGACTTTAAGACTTCACACATGTCACTACGTTGATTGTTGCTACAGCATCTCTACGCGTTACCACATACTGTTCCCTGACGACGGGCCACGCATGACACGTGGCGGCGCCGGCTGGGTGGTAAAGTCCACGGGCCGAGAGGCAGGAGTGGGCGTCGCTCCCATCACAGGCGGCAAATTGGGAGGGTTGGAGTCCGAGGCCACGGCCTCGTTTCCTCCGTAGCTCTGGTTCGCACTGTGATTTGACACAATTGGACTAGAGTTGAAGCTACTCTTAGAAACACTGAGATGTGGGGTCGGGATGTCGCCCTCCGGAGCATCCTCAGCCTTTTTGGCCTCTGTCATGTCCGCTGGTGCTGGGGGAGGGTCCTCGTCTGTTATGACAGTGCTTGCATTCGACTTTAATCCCACTGTGTGTGTAGTGTGGCTGTCAGCTGGAGCTGGGAGCTCTGCAGGCCCAGAGCTGATGCCCTGATCTGGAGCATCGATAGAGGAGCCAGTAGAGGCTGCACTGGGGCCGGGGCCACTAAGCCCAGGGAGGTGCAGGGGGTCTGTCATAAAAGCTGCTGCAGCGGCTGGTGTCGATACGGAGAGAAAGGCCTGAGTGGTCAGGTTTTCACCAGGCTCCTTTTGAGCCTGTGTTATGCTGACATGTCCCACAGCAGAGTCTGCTTCATTGGCCGCATGGAGCTTTGGAACAATATCTGCAGGGTTGAATAAAGCAGACAGGGGCGAGTCCTGTCCAGCTCCACTAGGGCTACTTGAGGTCTCAGGTGATGAAAGTGGAGCCGAAACGAGCCTAGAAGAGTCGGTGGAGTCTATGGCGTGTGAGAGCTGTGGCGAAGGCTCTTTTAGTTCCGCAGATACAAGCGGCTGAGAGCTGCTAGATTTGTCATCAGAGCGAGAGGAAAGTTCAGAAAGAGGAAGTGACAGACTCAGGGCAGTAAACTGCTGCCTGGACTGGGCGGATGAGGCTGGAGGCTGCGAACGTTGGTCCTCGGGGGCTGTAGATGTCACTGACTGTTCAAACTCAGCAGTTGTCTGAGTTGGTGGGTTTTTTTGCAGCCGACTGAGGAGGAGAGAGGAGAAAGAAGGGCTGAGGAAGGATGGGAGAGGAAAAGGAGGGATGGTTCTGGAGGGAAGGATGGAATGATGGACGCTAGAAAGTGGAGAGAGGACAGACGAGTCAGAGGGAGGCGTTAGGTGGAGCCACCCGTCATCAGCTCGCGCCTCCTCTCCCATCTGCAGCTCCTCACCCGTGTGGACGGACAACGGTGTTGAGCTGTGTGTGCGTTGTGGCTGCTCAGTTTGGGTTAGCATCAAGTCTGGCTGGTGCGAGCGCTTTAGCCATGAAGTTTGCTGGGGGCTCATGTTGGGCTCTGAACTGACAGACGGATGTGACAGCGAGGAAGTGGGCTGATTAAATGCATAGTCTTTGTCAGGAGGAGCCTGAGCGTCCCCCCAGTTAGACAGAGCCCTGGCAGCTGTGTGGAAACGGGAGACTGAGAGCTGCAACCTGCTAAAGGTCAGACTGGGAGAAGGTTCGTCCCCCGACCCAAAAACCGTCTCAGCCAAAAGAAAAGAGTTTACAGCATCACCAGGCTTCGGTACAGCCGCCTTCATTTCTGTCACGTCCTCAAACAGCTTCCTCCTGTCGCCAGGAAGCTTCTCTGGAGATACAGGGAGAGACAAACTGTCAGGAAGATGTGACGGGGGCAGAGTTGAAACAACGGAAGGTGAAGATGAAGAAGCAGCCTGCAAACCTCGGCTGCTGTCAGTCCTCGCCTGCAGCAGTGATGAGGTGCGTTCAAAGGCCCGAATGAATGCACTAACAGGCTGCGACACATGTGGAGTATATGCGCTGCCTGTATGTCTCAGATCAGGATAAGATAAGAAGTGAGCGCCTAACAGACTGGCTGCAGCAGATGAAGACCACAAAACCAGCGACGGGACCAACTCTGGGACAAGCAAGTCTGAATGGGGCAAAGGCGGCTGCATTCCTGGTGGTACTGCAGAACTAGATGCCAGATTTCCCACAGCCAGGTCTGGCTGCGTGGTGTAGATTTGATCTAAGGACGCAAATGGGTCAACAGCTGCAAGAAACTGGTCACTGGCAGTGTGAGGCCATGGGCGTCCTGTTTCTGAAAACGTGTTAGTCTGCCCTCCAGCAGAGAGGGACAGAGAGTCAGGAAGCACTGGCTTCTGAGACTCACCGGGGCCTTTAGAGAAGAGAGAACGTGACAACAAAGATGTCACCTCAAAGCCCGTCTGAAGGTTTGAAGAGAGAGAAAGAAGCGACAACACAGGACGCTCCAGGTTCATGCTAACACTACCCAACTCTGACAGCCCACGGATGGTGGAAGGCTGCTGAGGAGCTGAGGGTGAGGGGTTGAGACGAGAAGGAGGGCTGGGAATCTTTAAAGTAGCAGATGAGGGAGTTGACAATAAGGCAGGAGAAGGCAAGGGGGAAGCAAGTGGGAGGACAGGGGGTGAGGAGGAACAGCACATGTCAAGAGAAGGGGTTGGAGTGTCTGAAGACAAAAGCAGAGGACTTCCGTCTACGAGAACGGTTGAGGAGGTCAAAGTTGGTCGTATGAAGTGAAGGGACGGACGTAGGCCAGGAAAACTCTGGAAAACCGGTGGTTGAGGAGCAGCTTGCGAGTTGGGCTTTTCCTCCAGAGTCTGTCCACCTGAACTTGAGTTGTCTCCTGTCAAAGTCCCAGGTTCAGGTACTGTAGCTGTGTGGGAATCTGGACTAAGTCGATGCCATGCGGATGTGACAGGAAGCTCACTGCCTATTATGAGGCTCATAGACTCATTGGGTGAATGCTGACTTCTTTCTTCCAAAGTATTAAAGAGTTGATTGAATGAAAATGTAGTGTGGCGAGAGTGTGACTGGTTAAAGGACTGACTCGTGGCATCAGGGCTGGTAAATGCTGGAGGGACGGTGGCTGCTTCATCCAAAGAGTAGGCATCAAAGTCGTACATGCTGAAAGAACTTCCCCCGTCAGCAAACCCAGTTAAATCATAGACAAATGGCTTAGTCTCTGCAGAGAACCCATCGCCCACTGGTTCTGGGGAATCGGTCCATTTCTCCATGGCAACCGTTTGGTCGCCCCCACCCGGCCGGCTCAAAACTGACCACTGTGGTGCTACGGGTTTGTTCTTTCTGTTGTTGAGAGGAGACAATGATGACGAGGAGGACGATAATGACACACGTGATTTTCCCTCCACGGACGATTCCTCTGTATCTAATACAGCATCTCTACGTTGCCATGGAGACGACACTTGAGGTGAGACGGAAACTCTTGATGCACTTACTTTAGAATCTAGAGTCACTGTAGGACTTTCCTGAGTAGATCTTCGTAGGTGACGTGAGGTGTCTTTGAGCCCAGATGCTTGTGTGAGCCCAGGGTTGTGTGTGAAGGTGGTGGGAGTGGATTTGACAGCAGGCTTTGTGATGTGAACCGTTGGCCTGGCTGGTGCTCTAGTGGGAGCTGGACGTCTCCCGATACTGGGCCTTTTTCGTCCCTGCCAGATCAGCGGTGTAGAGATGAACCCAAGGGAGGTGACAGAGCTGCGATGTCTGGGATGCTCGGGTAATGCTGGAGGTCCAGGGTTAGACGATTCAGGTGGAGCTGGGAAACCATGAGTTTGGGCTGTGAGTCTGCGATGATGTGAGCGTCTACAGCCTCGGTCAGGAGAATCCCAGTAAGTGGAAACCAGGGACCTACGAGCAGAGACACCCCCAGGGCTCATTTGTCTACTTAAAGAGGATGGAGACACCAGTGGTCCAGTGAATCCAAACACATGCCTGCGTCTTCGCTGGTGGGGAGCAGGACCAGAAGCCAACAGCCTGAAACGGGACCCAAGAGACGTAGGCTGCTCAAGAGAAACTAAGGCAGCGTCAGAAGAGTCTTTGGTTGGAGGGGTCTTCTCCGCTGTCACCGGAACATCCAACATCATTAAAGAGGCAAATTAACAGAGAACATCAGAACAATTAGACCAACGACCTCCACTAAGCTCATCACAGCTGTGCCACATTCATGAACACTGCTTTGGTTAATGTGTTATCTGATTATGTAAGGAATAGAAAACAAGGAAGACCAAGAAGAAACCCAAGAATGCGTATCGACTGATGCAAGCTGCAGCACAGAGAACCCGTGACCCACAGCAGGTTGGGCTGTTGACCAGTTAGAAGCAGCCACATGTCAATGCGCTACAGAGAGTCTTACCCCAGGAGGCAGCAGCAGCTAAGTTAGTGGCTGGAGGGTTAGTAGAGACTAGCAGCAGCGGAGGAGTCGTTCCTTCGCTTCCTTCGAGATGAAACAAACAGATGACCATGATCAGAGCACACCACATGATAATGGTTCAATAGTAACCGGCAGAAAGACAAAGAATCATGTCCAATCGCATTCAGGTCTGAAACCGTCACAGTGAACCAGCGTCTTACCCCAGGAGGCGGTAGCGGCTAAGTTAGTGGCTGGAGGGTTAGTAGAGACTAGCAGCAGCGGAGGAGTTGTTCCTTCAGTGTGGACAGGAAACAAGAGTGGAGGTGAAACTTGCTTCACTTTGATCATCATCTTCACACAAACAGCTGTGATCAACCTCAAGAGGTCTAAATGTTGAAACAAAGACAGCCGCATGAAACCTGCTGCTCCACAGAGGTGGCTCTTACCGGGCAGCAGGGGGCTAGTAGCCGGATTGCTAGCCGGGGCCGTTGGCTGGTCTACGGGAGAACACATGACGTCAGCCTCAACACACTGAATGAATGGTGGTAGCAGCGACTGCCTTACCACGCGCTGGGCTGCCGGCTGCAGGGGTGGAGGGGGTGGAGGGGGCAGCAGGGCCAGAGGAGGGCCAGGCGGTAGCAGCAGCCACAACTGATGAGCATCGCACAGCAACACAAACAGACAGAGTCAGTGAACAAACTGGCTGTGTCGGAGGAGCCAGGCCCGACTCTGTCCACGTGTCTACTGCACGCGAGCCGTCTCCTCTTTGGTTGGCGCTAACACTGAGCTAACAGGAAGCCTTACCGGAGGAGGCGACGGCTGAGCCGGCAGCGCTAGCAGAGCTGGTGGGGGTCAGAGAGGTGCTAGTGCTGGAGACTGGACACAGCAGAGCAACAAGCATAAGCTGCCTGGACAGGAACAAAGCGCCCTGCCCACCTGCATCCATTCAGTCCCTGAACGCACCACGAGACCTTCTAAATGTAGTGCGAGACTATATTACTTTATTACGCAGAATTGGGCGAGTCTCCAGCTGCAGATGAATAAAACACTCACTCATGAGTGATAGAAGGTTCTGTGTTTCTGAGGTGAAATCGCTTCAAGCAACTTCTCACAGGTTCTTAGAAAGTCAAAGAGCAGAACATTAAGCAGCAGGAGGGTTCGTGCAGGCTGCTTACCGTCAGCAGTGGCGGCGTTAGTGGAGGCAGTGGACGAGGAAACAGCTGCTGCAGGATCAGTGGATGAAACAAAGAGAAAGATGCAGCCGGTGAAAAGCAATGGCACGAGCAGCCGAGTCCTGCTGAGACCCAGAGGAGGCCGGGTCAGACCAGCCGGCGCTTCAAGGACCGCCGGCGTCTCTGACGGTCTGACAGCGTGAGTGTGAGGTTCGTCTGGGCTGAACCAACCAGCAGGTCCACAGCAACGAACCACATCACACCCGGAGGAACCAGAAGCTGAACCTTGACACCTTCACTGCTCCCTCTGCCTCCAGCCAAATGTTCCCGCTAACAGGGAGATGCCTGCTAACAGGCACAAACCACTCGGCCTCCAGCTAATGAGGGCTCAGCTGCTCTCAGTTCATGACCCGGTTCCAGGGTCCGACCCAGCAGACCCAAGTGTCCTGACACGGGCTTGGTTCTGTGTGCCTGAACCTTTGCATCTGCAGATACAGCATCTGGAATATTTCAAGGATTCTGGAAGACTGGTGCTCGGTTCAGAAAGCTTCTGTTCCCGGGTCGACCCGTAACCCTGAGCTGAAGTTCGTCGAGTCTCGTCTGAAATGCCTGCGCGCTGATTTTACTTTCTAGATGTGACAGAGGGAACCAGCTGCTGAGTTCAGGCTGTTATTAGACGTTTCCTACCTGAGAGGCTCAGACCAGACGAGCACAGTTCAGTACCAGACGTGTGGGTCTGGTTTTGTGCCGGGAGTCTGTCTCTCAATATGAACACTACGACGCGCTGCAGTTCAGCAGAGGCGACAATGATCGCAGACACTCTGCAGCAGGTGGATGAGACTCATCCACAGGTTCTGCAGTTTGGAGCCAGATTATAAAGTGGAGTCCTTTTATTTTGAACACAAAGTTTTCCTGAGTCGCTAATCTCTCACACACACACACACACACACACACACACACACACACACACACACACACACACACACACACACGAACATGGACACAACTCTGCTCCTCAAGCTACACCTTTGTAAACCTTTACTTCTTTATAGAAGTGGGTCTCCAGGACTTTCCAGGACAGTGAACCTCAGTTATTCAGCCTGTGTTTATGACTCGGACCCTGGACCTGAGGACTGGTTCTGGTCTCATCCGGCTCGGTTTGTGATTCTTTGTTATTCGCTGGTCTGCTCTCGTCGTTGATGCCTTTGTCTGTAAACTTTCTACCAGCTGGATCCGAGTCAAGCAAACAGACGCGTGCTCCGAACCCAGACACTCAGACACTCAGACCGGAGGTTGATTAGCAGCACTCACCACTAGTTGGTGCAGCAGCAGGAGGTGAGTGCAGGCAGTTAGGGAAGCAGACTGTGGAGACAGGAGCAAAGCGTCACACAGCAGGAGGAACGATGCTGCGCGGCCCGTTACCACGGAGACCACTGAGCAGCCAGAGGTCAGACGGATGCTAAAGCGAAGCCTCGGCGTGCGAGGACTCACTGCAGCTCAGCGCGCTGTCGGTCTGGGCCACGCCGGGCGCGAGGCTCCAGTTGCTGTTGTCCCAGTCGATGACGCTCCCCGTCTGGTCACATGTCAGCGCCTTCAGCTGCTCCTCCGTCATGGCCACGTCCCACAGCCGCAGGTTGTACATGTTCCCGTCGAAGCTCTGCTGGCCTGAGAACGGGCAGGCGAGTCAGAACCCGACACCGGCGGCGCCCGCGTTCTGTGCCGACTCACCTCCTAAACGGAACAGTCCTCCTCCCGGCACCGCGTGGCCGGCGGACGCGTCGCAGGCACTGGGCCACAGCGCGCCGCCCGCGAAGACACCCACCAGGCCAGAGGCCGACGCCCACGCCACGCAGAACGCCGTCATCTGGGCCATGAAGGCGGCCGGCGGCAGAACGGCGCCGAGCTGGCAGCTGACGCCGTCCACGATCCACGTGGTGCCGGCGCCGTCCGATCCCAGAGCCAGAACCACGTTGTTGTGGACGTCGTAGTACGTGAAGAGCCACTCTTTCTGCAGAGAGAGTGTCCTTTAACCTCAGGGGTGTGTGTGTGTGTGTGTGTGTGTGTGTGTGTGTGTGTGTGTGTGTGTGTGTGTGTGTGTATATATATATATATATATATATATATATATATATATATATATATATATATATATATATATATATATATGCGTGTGGTACCTGTTTCTGGCTGATGCGTTGCACCTCAAAGCAGACCGTCAGCTGGCTCATCGTTGGGATAGTGACCGTGTTGGAGACCTGTGTGACTCTTCCTTGACCGCCGGTTATGGAGACCTTCTGGTTCCTCAGAGCCAGAGCAACTAGAACGAGGCAACAGAACATGATGAGGAACCACACACCTACGAAGGAACAAGCTTACAATAACGTTGGCTTTTCAACCCAGTCAGAGATTGAATCCCAGGCGACAGAGAAGCCGAATGAAGCCAGCGTCGGCCTCAGAGCTCACACTTGTCTCTGAAGCTCCTCAGGCTTCAGATGCTTTGTCTCGTACTGCAGGCGTTAGGTCAACGCAAGCGTGATGTGCACGGATCTCATATCAACGCGAGCGTGATGTGCACGGATCTCATATCAACGCGAGCGTGATGTGCACGGATCTCATATCAACGCGAGCGTGATGTGCACGGATCTCATATCAACGCGAGCGTGATGTGCACGGATCTCATATCAACGCGAGCTCGATCCGCACCGATCTCATATCAACGCGAACTCGATCCGCACCGATCTCATATCAACGCGAGCTCGATCCGCACCGATCTCATATCAACGCGAGCTCGATCCGCACCGATCTCATATCAACGCGAGCTCGATCCGCACCGATCTCATATCAACGCGAACTCGATCCGCACCGATCTCATATCAACGCGAGCTCGATCCGCACCGATCTCATATCAACGCGAGCTCGATCCGCACCGATCTCATATCAACGCGAGCGTGATCTGCACGGATCTCATATCAACGCGAGCGTGATCTGCACGGATCTCATATCAACGCGAGCTCGATCCGCACGGATCTCATATCAACGCGAGCTCGATCCGCACCGATCTCATATCAACGTGAGCGTGATCTGCACGGATCTCATATCAACGCGAGCTCGATCCGCACCGATCTCATATCAACGCGAGCTCGATCCGCACCGATCTCATATCAACGCGAGCGTGATCTGCACGGATCTCATATCAACGCGAGCTCGATCCGCACCGATCTCATATCAACGCGAGCGTGATCTGCACGGATCTCATTTCAACACGAGCTCGATCCGCACCGATCTCATATCAACGCGAGCGTGATCTGCACGGATCTCATATCAACGCGAGCGTGATCTGCACGGATCTCATATCTGGAGGTCTCGCTGAGCTCGGCCTTCACCGGTGCTGCTCATTCTCTGACCATCACATCTGGAACCACTCACACACAGACACACGCGGAGGCTGGAGCCGCGGCGGCGGCCGACCTACCGTGGCGGTAGCTAGCTCGGAACCCTCTCTTCTGCACGCTGAAGTCGGACGTGAAGGACAGCTCCATCACGTTCTTGGTGGAGTTCAGCGTCAGCCCGTCGGCCGTCAGGCCGCAGAACGTCACGTCGGCGCTGCCCGTGTTCACCATCACCCGGTCGTAGATGCATCCTGGCGCCTCCTCCAGCTCAAAGTCCAGGAAGGTGAGCTGCACCACGAAGCCGGCCGGGGCCTGCAGGCTCCACGTGCACAGCTGGGAGTTGGGGTATTTCTGGGGGTAGCAGGGCGAGGTGACGTTCCCCTGGGCCTCTGTCAGAACCTGGTTACAGCTGGTGGAGCTGCAGCCCAGAACCGGAGCTGACGGCAGGACGAAACACGTGATTCTCACAGAGCACAGGACCGGGACGGTTAGAAGCGACGGCAGCAGCAGAGGAGCAGGAAGGAGCGACGAGGCCAAACATCCCAGAGGGAAAGAGGAGGAGACACAACAAGGTTCTGGGCTTCAGGGCGTGAGGAGAGCGAAGACTTGAGATTCAGAGGAGAGAAACAGGAGGAGTAACGGCCTCCACGTGGAGACGGGCGGTTTGAAGGAGGCAACGAGCAACATGCACATGCAGAACGTTAGCGGAGCCGTTAGCGGAGCCCGTTAGCGGAGCCCATTAACGGAGCCCGTCAACGAGTCCGTTCGCTCCAGACCCGGCGCCGCTCGGCACCAGCTCAGGGCAATCTGTTCAAAGCCTAAGCTCCGCTCACGTTTCTCTTCATCCCTCATCTGCCGTCTGTGACTGCTGATCCTGGATCAGCAGAAGCGACGAGCCCAGCAGATGGTTGGACCTTCAGGAAACCACAAGTCCACAAACACAGCCGGCTCATCGTGATGGTTCTGACCCGTAAGGAAAGAATCCAGACAGGAAGTCAGCGATGCAAATAAGAGCGTGCTGATAAGCACGTGTGGGAGATAACAGGAGACCGGGTGGAGGCCCACAGCAGCTGGCGCCATGGCAACGAGCCGAGCCCACAGACGGAGGCTGTGCGTGTGCGTCGTGTCCCTGACGTCCAACTAATCACTAATGGCGAGTCACAGGTCGTCTCCTCTTGGTTCCACCTCGGCACCACTTCGCTGGGTTCTTTGGGTCCGCTCAGCTGCACGTATCCATCAGGGTCCGTGGGAGCGCTCACAGCAATCAGAGAATCCAAGTCAAGGTCCAGGTCCAAGGGGACCCAGCAATAAACCCTCGAAGAGCAGCCCGTAACCATGGCGACGGGCCGCCATCCATCAACCTGCTCTTCTCTCCTTTCACCTCGTCCTTTCTAGCGTTTCCTCACATTCCTTCCTCGCATTCCTCTCGTTATCACACGTCTGTTCTTTCCCTCCCTCGTTTCACCGGCTCAACGTTTTATTCACACACTGTGAGTGTTTGTCTCTCTCAGATCGAAGCACAACAGCCTCTTGTACCGATGAAACTGAAGAACGTCTGTGTGGTTCAGACCCACATCCTACAAACGATGCTTCAAAGTTCATTCGCTCTGATGTGAGTTAAAACAAGGCCACTTTATTAAACCCAAGTCTCTGCAGGTGAGCGCCAGGTGTCGTGGCTCCGCCCCCTCCTCACCCCCGTCTTTCACTAGGAGATAATAGAGAGCGGCATCCGAGGGAGGGGGGGAGGAGGAGGAGGAGGAGGAGGAGGAGGAAGAAGAGGCCAGGAGAGTCTGTCCAGGTACATCAGGTCGTCAGACGCGATCAGATCCTCAGTCATTGGTTCATTCAGTTAATGTGCCTCCTGGTTCTGGTTCACGCACGCACGCACGCACGCACGCACGCACGCACGCACGCACGCACGCACGCACACAGCACCTCAACATACAGCACACACACAGTGTGTGGTTTAGTGCTCCTGGGAACATTTATGACTCTGAACAGCTCGGACTGAGTATGGAAAATACATTAAACACACGCACACGCACACACACACACACGCTTCGTCTCTGATTTTATTAGCTTCTCTGGCACAACGAGCAACACCACGGAGCCAAGAATCCTGCAGCCTGGACCTTCCCACGCTGCTTCACCTCCTCCATCGAGGCTGAACCGGACAGAACCACGACGCGGGCACAGCTACCGTCGTTACAGCTCGACCCGGAGATTCAGACAAAAGCACCATGCGGGCCTGAACGGTCAGCTGATCAAAGCACCACCCAACAACTGCATCAACGTGACACCGACTGAGGATGAAGCCATGAGTCCAGGCGTGATGAGCGCCGGGTTAGTGGAAGCGTCACACGTGGAAAATATGAAGGAAACATGGGAAGAAGAATGAGAGATGGAAATGAATCACTGCTGTCGGACCAAAGCGCCGCATCTCAGAGGAGCCCACTTTTCCAGTGCGTCTCACAAAAGGCTTTTCAAAGCGGTTTCAAGCATCATTTCCACGATGCCAGTGGGTTTCACAGCAGAACAGAACCACACGAACGCTTTCATCCAACAGCAGCAGGACGGAAAAACGTGGAGGTTAATGATGCGCCAGAAGATGAAATGAGCTGAAGCTTCATTAGAGCACGTGTGTGTGTTTGAGCTGCTCTCACAGCTGCAGGCGTCTCATTGGACCGGGACCAACCCGACCCACTGGTTCCTGAGGTCTCCCAGGAGGGGAGGCCTTTGAATGTGACCCGACCCAGTCTGGGTCGCCGTGCGTCTGACAGCTGTGGGAGCAGCTGGAACTTGTGAGTCCGGCTCCTGGTTCCTACCGTGTCTCTGCAGCACCATCCACAGCAGGACGACTGGGACGACTGGGACGACTGGGAGCCGCCTCCTTCCTCCTCCCGTCCAGGACTCCCTGACAAAGCAGAGCAGAACATAGTGTGAGCCTCCAGTCCCGAAGTCCAGAGCTGAGCCGGGACCCGGGTCCAGCCCAGATGGAGCCGTGACGGCTGGTTGCTTGTTTGTGTTTACAGCAGCACCATGATGGACAATACTAATAATAATAATAATACTAATAATAATAATAGTGCAAGAAACAAACAACAGTAGACAACAGTAATACCAGTAAAAACAGGAACGTAAACACCAACAGCAAAAAAAAAAAAAAAAAAAATGGTACCACTCCCACAATGCAACAGGATGCACCGAGTCAGGTCAAAAAGACAAAGGTGAACCAAACTGAACCAAATCTGAACATCAGGCTTTGCTTCCTGTCAAAGCCTAAAAGCAGAATCAACGGAGACGGGTCAGAACCGCAGAGAACCACACACCGCTGATGGGACCAGAACTGGACCCTCACAAATAAACAGAGCTCAGTTCAGACCCTGTCCAGCGTTGTGCTGCAAATTCATGCAGCTCGTGACATTAAAGAAAACTCGAGTCTTTGTCAAGCCGTGCATCGTTTCCTCGTCTCCGCCTCCGTCTGCAGGATGGAAACAAGGCCGCGGAGCCGACAGCATAAAGGCAGCGATTCATGCGTGTGCCGGGCCGGACCTCAGTCGCTGTGGCCTTCAAACCCAGACCACGAAGACGCCGCTCAGACGTTTGTCTGTTGATATGTTTGGTTCTGGAGGTCAACTCCTCAATTACATCAGATCAGTGGACCAGACCTTCATTGACAAACGCAAACCTGGTGTAAAACCCAGCACTCACGTCTGTGTGGGTTCAGGTCCAACCAGCAGAACCGGACACTGGTTGTGAACCAACACACTCAGCTGGAACCTGGTGAAGGCAGGTTCTCACCCGTGTGCGACGGCTCAGATTGTGTAACTGCTGGCACTTTAAACAACACTTTCTTTATAAAGCCGGGCCTGAATGAAGCAGAACCGAGCCTGTCCTCACTGCAAACCACACTTTGTAAAGTGCTTCCACCACTGAGGCCGAGCTGCTCTGGAGTTGAACTGTGCTTCAGGTCCTTCTGCAGTCACATAAAGGACGGGATGCTGATCCAGACTCCGCATCAGCCTCGGTTCGAGGCCTGAGTCAAGTCAGATGGGAAACATATGCAGCTGTAGGATCCGACGGCGTCACGGAAACTGCTTCTCATTTTTTCTCTCAGCGAAACAAAGACGGAGAAGATTCGAACAGACGAGGGTCAAACTTAAGCTTCGGTTTAATCACAGCTGGTCCCGTTCAGTGACCAGATTCAACATGAAGCCGAACAGAACGTGATGTTTAGTGATGAACCGACCCAAAGACACTAACAGAGATTCCAGCTCCAGCTCCATCACTGTTGCTGCTTAAATCAGGGTTTGGACACTCACATGTTTTCACTGGAGCCGCAGCTGGTCGCTCTGCAGCATCATGGTTCTGTCCACGAAGCCTCAGCGAACTTTCTCCACCTTCTGCCTCGTCTTTTACTCGAACTGAAAGTCTTCAGAGGCTCCAAGATCCCCAAAATCCGAATGCGCCTCGCTGACGCGTAAAAGGCTCCAAAGTTTGGAGCACGCGCGAAGCCGAGTCGGAGAGAACGGCGAGGGGTTCAGGGGTTCGGCTGATGGCTGGGTTCGGTTCCCTGATCCAGACTCACAGGAGGAGGCGACGACGCGAAGATGCTTATACCAAGTGAAAAGCAGCGCGGAGTTGCAGCGTTAAGTTTGGAGACGAGGCGGGTCAAGCTGGAAGAAACACTCGGATGAGACTTCCGGATGTAGGCCTTCAAAATAAAACTCAACTTTACATATGTATGCTCAAAGCTTCTCAACAAGTATCTCAGAGAGACGGACTCCACCATGACGACAAGGCAGCATTAGGAAACCTTCACTTCATGCACTGCCATTCAGCCGTCACTGAACTCAGGGATTCATGATCCAGACACTGACGACTGAGGGGCTCATTTGTTTGTCTGTGTGATGATCATCACAGGGAAGCGTCACATTGAGCAGCTTAAACATCGGACTCTACCAACAGAAACACTGAGCAGCAGCTTTGGATGGAAGACGTGAGCAGGTGACAGCGTCTGAAGCATCAGCAACGAAGCCAGAAGATGCACAGATGTTACACAATCAGAACACACAATGGTCATTCCAATGTTTTATTCAAACTGCCTTGATCAGATATGGTGCAACTAAAGCTCCAGTAAAAGAAGTCAACAAGTAGAGAAACTGTCTCCGAAACAAATCGGCTTCAGCAGAAAGTTAAAGGATCCAGCAGCAGTAACTGGACTGCAGGACGTTTCCTCCACGTTCATTCTCTGGGACAAATGAGACTGGTCCAAACTGTCGATGTCCGGGTCCGATGCTCCAGCAGGTTCTGACGTTTTACAGTTTGAGAGTCGAGCTCCTGATAGTTGAGTGTCCTGAGGTCGGTCCACATTAAGGCTCTGTAGGTTGTGTTTCTAAATGCAAAAAAATCTACAGAACACACAACACACCTGTGCCTGTGATTCTGACGGGTCGGTGATAAATCAGCTGAGCTTCCACCTGTTGGACGATGCTCTCCCCTCTCCTCCTTTAAGTTAATCTAATCCATTACTGCTCTGATGGAGCTAATGGGGAACATTTTGTAAGATGTGAGCATACTGATAAATGTGTGAAGCCGTGAGTGGACGTCAGCGGCGAAGCTTTGATCTGCTGCTTCTGGGTTCGGCTAATTAAAACCTGTCAGACGCTCGTCCGTCAGTCAGTGAGTCAGTATCCAGTCGATCGGAGCAACACTGTCGGACACAGCGGCCATTGTTGGACACTGATTTTCATCATGTCCTCTGACATCGAGCTGAACAGGACTGCCTCAGTGTGGGGGAAAGAGACGGGGGGAGAGAGAGAGAGAGAGAGAGAGAGAGAGAGAGAGAGAGAGAGAGAGAGAGAGAGAGAGAGATGTGGCTCGATGTGGGTCAGATCATCAGATCAGAGCCTGATACAGCAGCGCTGCTGGGCACAGAGGGAGGGAGGGAGGGCTGGAGGGATCAGTCCGGAGGACAACAAAGGCTTCATTCTTTGCCGGTGGTGAGGAGTTTCAGCGCTTTCTGCAGGTTCTGGACGGCCGTGCCCACATCCTCGTACTGCAGGGCGCTGCCTGCGTACTTGCAGTACTTCTGGGCCTTGGTGAAATCCTCTGGGGAGAGGTGGACGCCGCCTGGAGGAAGGGGGGAAGAGGAAACCGAAGTCAGACAGACAAGATCCAGTCCGATCAGAACCAGTCACTGGCAGGAATCATTTAACCACCAGCTCTCCCAGCAACCTCATTCTAATCAAATGTTCCTTCAGAGGAGCTGGAACGTCATGAAACCGACAGCTTGGAACCCACAGAGGTTGTGTGTTTTCACAGGAAGCCTTCATTTGTTCTGGTTCTGATAAAACGCCACATCTCTGCGTTCTGGTGCTGCTCAGGGGACCAAACCGACTGTAGCATTGGAGAAGGACGAACCCGACTCACGATGAGCAGGACCCGGTCCTGGACATGTTCAGAACCTGGGCCGGTTCCTGGTGCGTCACCCTGTCACATGGATGAGACGCAGCCTTCTGGCTCATTGGCTGCTTCCTGTTCAAATGTGCTGAGATGACATTTCTCTGCCTGGACTGAAGTTAACGGGTCCTTTTCATTATTTAAATAAGGAGCGTGATCGAACGGACGCGTAATTACCCGAGTCGCACCGCTCATCACTGAAGGCAGAACCCGCTTCTTTGTTCAACCTCAAGATCTGAATTTCTCATTTTGCACATTTCTCCAGATTGTCCTAACAGACGAAGTGGCAGTGTGCATCACTGACCTGTGATCAGCTGACGCAGCAGCCTATTAGCTGCATGAGCTCACACTGTGTGGTGCTTCTTACCCTGCTGCTGGCTGCTCGCTGAGGGCTCAGCCGTGGGAGCTGCTCGGGGCGTCGGCACTGGCTTCACCACATCTGCTGGTCAACAAAAACAACCACAGTCAACGCCTCCCATTTCAGTCTGCGACCGGACCAGAACCTGAAGCTGCTAGTTATGGGCTGAGATGATGCCTCCTTGTGGTCCAGGAGACAAAGGTGAACGGGTCAGAACCGCAGAGAACCACACACCGCACACAACTGAACAGGTCCAACCCCACATTCAGACACTGCAGCCTCGTCCACCCAGAGACACAGCACCGACGTGCTTCATGGACTGGAACCAGCACACCCGTTTTACTGAGAAAATCTCAAAGCCTTCATCTCATGTGGACCTGGATCTGCTGAACTCCCCCAATCAGCGCGTCAGCCCTCCGCTCGCTACCTGTGGGTGGAGGCAGCTCTGCTGGAGTGTTGGCTGGTGCATGGGCCCCTGGTGGGATGTGGATGTTGTTGTAGTTGCTGGTCGGGGGACCTGAAGGGCCTGACGCTGGACCTGGAGTGAAGCCGATACCGGGGGCCGGACCTGGATCCAGATTCTTGCTCTGATCGTCATAGGGCTGGAAAGGAGCATCTTGCCTGAAGGAGCCGCCGTGAGAAGGAGCCGCTGCGGAGAAGCCCTCAGCTCCGAACTCATCTGTCAGAGAAAGACAGAGGACAGCGGGTTGAGGTGTTACTGCTCCTTGAACCCAGAGGGACCAGACTGGTCAGTGACACGTTACTGTGGGTCCCTAAACCTCGAGTCAATGGTAAATGAATCCTCTCTGAAACGAATGTGAGCATCACATTTAACCTCCAGGAGCCACAGAAGCAGAGGCTGCTGGTGCGATGGCTCACACTATGGCAGGCCAGTGTTTTGCCAAAGGGCACGTAGGGCACAGCTTCCTGTGTCAGGGACAGTCAGCTGCCATTACTGAGCTCCTTTAGCTCTTCCTACAACAGCTGGAAATAACTGCCACCATGGTACCAGAACCGGTACCTGGTACCAGAACCGAAGCCTGGGCAGTGATTCGGTGGTTACTTGTTTGACGCTAACGTTCGTCCTCCTACTCTCTTTCTCCACACGTCTCCTTCACTACATTTCCTCTCACAGCTGGATCACCGGCTTTATTTTCCACTCGCCACTGGAAGTTGTTTTCTCTCTGCTCCCCTCCCCCACTCACTCCCGGCCTCTTGCTAAACACGTCCCCCTCCCCGCTAATGGAAAGTCAAAGCACAGCTGGAGACAATGGTCTACTGTAGCACTGGTTCTGGTGAGGCGCTCTGTGGCATACATCCATCAGAGGTTAATTAACCCAGTCGAACTGGTTCATATCACAGACCAGCACCAAGTCAGAGCAGTGTGTGAGTGTGTGTGTGTGTGTGTGTGTGTGTGGGGGGGGGGGGGGGGGTAATAATGTTCTGAAGCTCTGGTGGAGGTGAAGCCACCACTTCACCTCATCTGTCCATATTAAACACCATTAGATCTCTGTTACTGATGTAAACATGAATGAATGCGGAGGAGCCGGTCATGTGATAACAACCTCCTGCCTTCAGCTGACTCACTGCTCTCTGGTCCACAAACATCTGTAAGTCCAGGACCAGAGACTCGCCACAGCACAGACCACAGCGTCTGCAGCGGAGGTCAAGAAGCGCTGCTCGGTCCCGCTGCTGGGAACGAACCGTCATGATGTCACCACTAGCAGCATGTTGTAGGTGACGACAGGCCCTCGTAGGGTGTGGGCAGCGCAGGCTGCGACTCCCTACAGGAAAGTGGAACGTGTGAGACGTCCAAACACATTCCTGCTCAGCCTCCTGCGTCCCGACAGGCTGGGATTCAAAATGGATCCAGATGCTGAGGAGCGGTACCTGGACGCGGTGATCAGATTACTCACATCTCTCAGGGTCCAGAGGACTGGGCCTGATCCACTTCACTGACCTCACAGTTACATCTTTTATCTCCAGGACGAAACATTACTGTAAGAGACTAACAGGAGACCCACCCGCTCAACGGGTCAAACAGCTGGGACCTTGGGGAGAACCGGGGCTGCTTTCCTGTCATGTCTGCTCCCACCACACGCTCAGAGCTCAGGGCTCTTCACGGGCTGGAGCGTTCCACATGTTCTCTCTCTCAAAGGTTACGTTTGATGGTGTAGAGCAGCGTTCCACGCTCCACGGACACAAAGGTCAGACGCCGAGGGCCGATCCACGCCGGCGATAATACCCAGAATAGAAACGTCGCCTCGATCTCAGGAGGAGACGCGTTTCTCATTCAGGCTGAAAGAGTTTCACTCTCATACAAGAACAAATGACGTAGAAGCACATTACATGAATAATCTGCTGTGTGCACACTCCTAATCTCCCACCGAGGGGCTTTCCTCCAGCCGTCTCAGCTGATAAGGCTCATAATGCAGCCCAGCCACACACTCCTTGGCTCTACTGCCTTGTGGAGGACTGTTGCTAACGAGCACAGACTCATTTCTTCAGGCTGTATCAGCGTGTCCCACCTGCTTCCTCGTCCTCGTCCATGCCAATGGGCCCGGCCTGAGGAGTTTCCCCGCTCTTCAGACAGTTGTGGATGTAGGTGGCCTTCCAGCGGGCGTACTTCCTGTGCTGGATGTTCTGGTGGAGGGTAAACAAGGAGAGTGAGTCACTGCAGTTGAACGGGGCCATACAGGTTAGTGATGGGGAAGAACGACGCAGGAGGCTGGGCAGCGATTAAACGAGACCAAGGGGCAGAGAAGGAGAAAGGGTCGGGAACGACCTAAGTTACTACGTTAGGAAGTCCCCACATTCTGCGCCCGAGCTCCTCCTCTGGCTGAAGCTCATGTTTCCAACATGTACACAGTTCACAGTATGAAGGAAGAAACGGTTTCCTGGCACTGCTGTAAAGAACAGGGAAAAGCAAGAAGCTTTTCCTTAATGGACGCCCAGGCTCTCATTCAGCTCGACATCACGTGATGCTCCGCCTCCTGGAGCCACAGCCGGTCCAGAAGCCGGCTGTCGCTGCCACTAACCTGACGGACGACAGTGATCTGCCCACGGTGCCAGCTCCCTCCACTCAGCTCAGGTGGAAAGCTGCTGAAAACCCCATTTACTCCCTGAAACCCAAACCCTCAGCAACCAGCACCGGCTACTGAGGCCCCATTGTACTGTACCATGGGTGTGTGTGTGTGTGTGTGTGTGTGTGTGTGTGGGGGGGGGGTATAGTAAGTGTCCTGCTGATGTTTTAACATCTTTTACATAAAGTGGCAGAACATGAGGGGTGTGCTGTTATTTGGACGCATCAGTCAGAACCATGACTCAGCTTCTCGTCCTGATGCATTGTTGGGTCAGATTAGCATGAAAAATGCGTCTGCTGCGTCGGCTTCAGTTCAAAGCTTTAACAGAGCAGATGATTCCTGTTAACAGGAAGTGTTCTTCTGGCTTCATCTAACCTCCCCACAGTAAATCTGACTAACGTCCGACACATTCAGCCAGAGGCGGCTTCTTACCTCCTCCGACAGCTCTCCGAACACGGACAAGACGTCCAACAGCAGGCTGGAGGTGTAAAAGGACTTGATCATGTTCCTGCAGGAGAAACACAAGGCGGTTAACACACCTGGCGCCGCGACATAAAGCAGCGCAGGACCCGTGCACACGGTGCCCTGCTCCCTCCTACACATGCACCATGTCCTGAGGCCGAGGCTGCAGCTGGAGGACGCGGGGCTGGAGGACGCGGGGCTGTAGGTGGGGGCAGTGTGAGGGGAGCTGCTGGGGTCTGGCTCCTGTTGGCGCAGGACGCTGCTCCTTGTAAAACCACAGGCTGTTTGTGTTCCCCCCTCAGCGGAACAGAAAAATTACCCAGAGCCGCTGGGAACACAGCTTCCACGCCGATGTTTACACAGCACACGAGTCCAGAGAACCTGTCGCCTTCATCCATTGATGCTCTGAGGGAGGGAGGCCGTCCTGCCGTGTTCATGAGGGGCAGCGGTTCTGTGGAACGTCCTGCATCTCTACAGCTGCTTTGGGCTTTATGACGTGTCTGAGTCCTACGCCAGCCAATTACTTTACTCTGAAGACGTAAACACCTTTAAAACCATTTCTAGATTCAAAGGATAAACTAATGGAATCACTGAGAATTTGCAGCGGTGTTGCACGAAGAGACTTTCCCTTTGTTTGTTCGTTTCCTGCCAGGAAAACCCATTGAAGGAGCCACACATTACACTCTGGCTGATAAGTGGAATAACAGGAATGAAGTGGGAGGAAACGTCAGAAGATCTCAAATCATGTCCTTCTTGAACATGATGATATTGAGTGATTACACATGGAGCAGGTTCAGTGTAAAGGAAGGTAGTGATTGACCCAAAGGACAACGCAGCAGCCTCCACTCAGCTCCGTCCACCACGCTAGAACACACGCTGCTGGAGCATTCCTGGACCAGAGCTCCCCTTCAAGGGAACAGCGCTCGAGGTGTTCACTCAGTGCCAACTCCTGGAGAACCTCCTGTGTGTCGAGCAGTAAATCCAGTCAAAGGCTGATCTAACTTTGATCCCTGCTCAGACTGTGAAGCTGCTGCAGGGCAGGTCCTGGCGTCCTGTAGTCCCTGATTAGATTAAGCTTGTTTTATAGCTTTATGGCTCAGACCCTGTACAAACACAACTTAACCTATAGTTCAGTGACCAATTGTGCACCAAACATTTAGCAGAATTAAAACTATTCAAAAATACATTGCATTAAACATACATAGTTTGTTGGTTTTGGATGTATAATACATGTAAAATGCAGAGTGTCCTCAGGATCCACGTTTCCATTGTTCACTCTGATACAGTCTGAGTCAGTGTGAAGCCAAAGCTTCAGTGTGGATGGAAAAGTGGTGTGTTCACGGAGAGGAGCAGCTGAGTCATCACTGAATACAGAAACATCCATTATGAGGGTTCAGAGCTGATGATGCTAGAAGACAAAGAGGAGGAAGCTAAGAGGAAGAAGTGACAGGGAGGAGAAACGGGAGGAGAATAGATGAGTAAAAGGACACACAAGATGTGACAGGAGGAGGAAACGCAGAGACCATCAGCGCCGACCGGCTGGTCTGAAGCCTTCAGTCAAACCTGGACCATGTCTTACTTGTGAAACTGTCCGGCTCGGTCCTCATTGTCGGCGTAGAGGAACATCTTTAAGGCGTAGTTTTCGATGTGGGCATTACCGACCACCTCCTGGGTGATGGACTCGTTGTCACTGAGCTCCTTCTTCATCTGCAACAAAAACAACAGCAGCTTCTAAAGCACTAATTAAGACACTGACAGAGACACGCTCCTGGGAATCGCCTTTTATTGTGAAAGGTCAAACAAGCTTTTAAACAGGAAAAGATGAAACTGTCTACACACCTGTTCATCCCACAGAGAACACACACTCCTACAGTAACATCAGTGAACATCGCCCCCCCAGAGACACAGAGAACACACAAAAGCAATAAAGAGGAGAGACAGGAAGGAAAGAACAGGACAGGAAAATAAGAGCCCTCAATAAACCAACAGGACGTGCATCCTCCAGACAGAGCAGTGCTCATCAGGCTGACCAGGGACGAGCAGGTGAGCGTGCACCGTTCACAGGAAGGAAAACGGACCAGGACGAGCTAGACGCCAGTCAAAAAGCTGGTGGCGGCAGTTTACCATGAACGCACACGTCCAGGTAAAACACGGGATCTACATGACCAGAGGCTGCTGAAGTTACGAGCATCAAGGTGGTGAAAGGCTCCAGGCCCTGAACGCTGCCACACTCGGCAAACCTCATCTTATTATTCCACCTGCACCGTCTCCACCTGTATAATCTCTATTCTGTCAATTGCAGAGGCTTCAGGTTTCTACACCGGCTAAAGCAAACATGGCGGTTCCTTCCAGCAGGTGGACTCTGAATAGACACACTGTTCAACATTTGTGTGTGTGTGTAGGAATGTAAAACCACTGAGCTGAGTGCAGAACCAAAACGGACCACTGCTCTGGGAATAGAAAGAATGAAGGACCCAGAACCGTCGGGTCCGAGTGTTTCCGTCCCGCTGCAGCGTCCAAACAGCCCAAGAACGGGCTGTGACTGCTCCAAGCTGATCACTGTGATCAGCACTGAGTCACTCAAACTCACTCCTAACAATCCTCCATTCACAGCTTCACTTATCAAAGTGCTATGAAACTGCAGAACAGTTTACAGGCAGGTGAGACCTAAAAGAGGAGGTGAGTATTTGAGCCAGAGCTTGTGTCAGTGATGCTCACAGGTCAACAAACTCTGATGGTGCCAATACCTTGTGATTTGCTTCCCTGTACCCCATTAAACTTTTCCACCATCCCAGTGAGGCTGAAGCCTCTGAGAGTTGAACCAGCGATGGAGGAAAACACATTTAATGAGTCCAACATGTACTGTATGGACGGGTCAGGCCCTCAGGGACAGACAGGAAGCTGCTGCAGCAATGAGTTCACCAGGGAACCAAAGCTCAACACAAGGTTTAAATGCTGAGTCTCCATCAGGACGAGTCCCGGACAAACAGCTGATGGACCTTTGGCTTCAACGAAGCTGTAACACTTGGTGAAGGCTGGGGTGCAGAGACCACACATTCCCGTCTCCATGACGACCAGCTACACAACGGCTCCTTCCTTATTAACGTGGCCGACTGACTTGTGTGTAGGACACAGTAAAATTCAACATATCGTACATGGAGGAACACACGGAGTTCAGAGAACAGCAGTAATAACGGACATCAAAGCAGCGGATGTGAGCCTGTGGGGAGAGGCATCCTGAGCGTGCGACAGTAATGACCATCCCTGGAGCCGCAGTAAAACGCGCTTCATCTCTGTCCACCGCTTCTTTAATTGGCTCTGAACCGTCAGTAAAGTGAGCCGGGCACCGCCGGGGGACGCCGTGTCTGCTCCTCCTCTCTGATCTCAGAAGGCGGTGGTAAACGCTGGGCGTGACCACATGGAGCCTGGCTGAGGAAACACACACGCTGTCTTTGGCTCACGGCTGAGGCTTGACTACGTGCTCATCGGACCCCTGCAGAGAGGCTCACAGTCTGCCCTCCACAGGAAACCCCAGTCACCTAATCACTGCTGCTCCTGTTCAAACTCGGCTCAATGGAGCACATCTAGTTACGTTGGGAAGAAATCAAGTTCACACTTCATCAGACAATGAAAGCTTCTGAATTCATTATTTGTGCAGCACAGTTTTTCGGGGGAAAAGGGTGGTTCTCAAGCCACCAGTACCCAGGGTTCACACCCTCCCTGCCCTCGACCAGCCGCACTGGCTCAGTGCGAGCATTCCTCCTGCAGGTGAGGAGAAACTCCAACACGAGTGGACCAGCCGCTGACGAACAACAGGCAAATGTCAGCGTGCGTGTTCATTACAGAGCAGCTCAGCGGTGGTGGGAGAAAAGAGCCATTCATCTGCATAATCGCTGCAAAGCAGGAGCGATTCCACCGCGGCGGACGCTGATAGCAGCAGTAATAACACTGTCAGGGCATCCAGCTCCTCCAACATCCAGACAAGCGCCCTCAGACACCGCTCAGTGGGGGGGGGGGGCTGTGGAAGGTGATGGGCTCCTGATAACCTGGCTCCATCACACGTCCTGTAGCCTGTAGCGTGTGATGGGCAGACAGCAGCACAGTGATCTAAACTAAATGATGAGCTGCTCTCAGAGACCAGAAACATTGTGACGCTGATGAAGAGAAGTGATTTGTGAGGCTAAACCAGACAAACAGTCCCATCTGGTTATTGATTGTGTGACATCCGACACCGATAACATTCACATCCATGTTCACACAGGGAGACGAAGCTGTGACAGCTGCTCACAGCCAACTCACCGACTCCAGCTGGTCCATGAGTCTGACCAGGAACTTTCGGCACTCTGGTGTTTTACTGTCCAGCTTCATGCCCGTCTGCATGGCGTAGAGCCGGCCTGTGGGAGAAGACGCACAGAGGAGAGGTCATTTCACTGCAGACACGTAACAGGAAGACTTAAAGAGAGACAGAGACAAAGGACGACTGGGAAGTTAGAAAGAGTCCACCAGATACAACCAGAACGCTCATCTGTCACTTAGTCCTGTGTTCACATGATGCTTGGGGACAAATGACATTTGACTGATGGCTTCATCATTGGTTGGGATGTAATGTAATACATGAAAACTCACATACATTTCTAAGATGAGCAGACAACTTTTCTCCGCTTTATTAGTATTTACACAACTCAACCTCGACTAAGACGAGGAGCTGCAGCTCCACACAGACACACAGGCTTCTGCTCTATGGGCATCTGGATGCTGACGTTAAGACGTGCGTCTGCTGATTCCAGAACCAACACATCACACGGGCCAGGCAATAATCTGCAGCAGGTCTGTGTGTGCTGATGCGTGTGATTCACACAGCAGCAGCAAAGTGCTTTGTTCAGCAATATGTAATTTATGGAGCCATGGGCGCCGCCTGCCAGCACCCGCACAGACACGCTGAGGAAAGACACATTTTCACTTCCAGTATCGGCATGTTTACGTGCGGGAGCCTCTGAGCCGCCTAACGGGCCGGCGCTGAGCCACAGAAGCAGCCAGTCAGCATCCACAAAGACATGCTTTGTGGTCTTCACCCATCCAGCTCCACACTCACACAATGAAATGCAACACAGGCGGCTTTGACAGCAGGATGTCAGGACACAGAAACTAAGAGTCCACAGCAGGGCCAGGACTGGCCCACCCAGCACAGGGCCAGAACCCCCGGCACAGGCCCGGACCCCCGGCACAGGGCCAGAACCCCCGGCACAGGGCCAGAACCCCCGGCACAGGGCCAGAGGCCCCAGAGCCCCCGGCACAGGGCCAGAACCCCCAGAGCAACCAGCCCAAAGCCCCCAGCACAGGGCCAGAGCCCCCGGCACAGGCCCGGACCCCCAGCACAGGGCCAGAACCCCCGGCACAGGGCCAGAACCCCCGGCACAGAGCCAGAACCCCCAGAGCAACCAGCCCAAAGCCCCCAGCACAGGGCCAGAGCCCCCCAGCACAGAGCCAGAACCCCCAGCACAGAGCCAGAACCCCCAGCACAGGGCCAGAACCCCCAGCACAGGGCCAGAACCCCCAGAGCACAGAGCCAGAGGCCCCAGAGCAACCAGCCCAAAGCCCCCAGCACAGAGCCAGAGGCCCCCAGCACAGAGCCAGAGGCCCCAGAGCACAGAACAGAGCCAGAGCATCCAGCGCCTAGGGCAACCAGCACACCCAGCACCTTTTAACTCTGTCTGTTTTGAGGCGGTGAGGTTTCCTCTTCTGTCATCTCTTCTACGATTACTGGAATAACTGATGATTCCAGCTTGTGTCGTTCACTTAGTGACATGTGGGTTTATAGTCGCTTTAGGAAGGTCAGTTACAGAACAAACCAGCAGGTGGCAGCGATCTGCTCACACTGACGGCTGGTTTCCCTTTTCCACCAGTCAATACCATACTGAACACACACATATACTGAATCCACCCACCAGTAAAGTGATAAGCTTCAGGTACGTATTGCTGCTGCTGCCAAGACACAAACACAAGAGGGGCTTGTGCTCTGGTGATAAGGAAGAACTCAGCTTACACTGGACCTGGAACAATGTGACGGTGAGGGGTCACTTCCTGCAACCTCCTCCTCTTAAAAACACTAAAAGCATCCTGGCTTCTCATGATCCAGCCTCCATTTGCACATTTTCCTAACTTCTACTCACTTGGCCAGACTCTAGCAAAGCCTTTGATTTCCTGTTCTGCTCTAATCATCGTCTGGCAGGTAAACAGGAGGCACGCCGGTTATAAAGGCAGGTTAAGCTTCGTACGCTCACCGAGGCCTCGTAAGCTTCTAGGAATCATTATCTGGAGGCTGCAGGAGCCTTTGCTGGACCCGGCTGTGACATTAGGGCGATCAGAAGGGGGCACACGAGCGCACGCACGCGTGCACGCTCTCCGCTCCGTTCAAATCCATCTCCTGTTCCCGGTTCAAGCAGAACCGGGAAGGTCTGTCTCAGTGTGTTGGTGCCGTAGCTCTGCTCTCATTCAGTGACAGATGATAGAATAATAGAATAGATTCAAAGACCAGTGATGAATTAGAAGCGTCCCACAGACAGCTGTGGAGGAGAATGGCCATTAAAGCATGGATGTGGCGTCAGAACCCACGGCCCGATGCCGCTCGTGAGGAATGTGAGCGGACCGCATGTGCCGCTTCAGTGACAAGGCACTTATTATGCAGACGTCTGCGAGGGAAACGCGCTCCGAGCCAGAGGGGGAGATTACAACACTTACATTAAATCACCGTCGGAGGTTTACTGCAGAACAACACGTCTCTGTCCAACATGAGCTAATGAAGACGGAGAACACACAGTACAGAGCCCGGCTGCCTGTTTTCCACCTGCAGAGCTGATGCTTTAGCTCCGTGGCACAGAGCCTTTAATCTGTAATAACCCAGGCTCATTTCAGACTCCCGCTGCGTGAGCCGAGCCTTGTTCTCCACCCAGCGGTGGAACATGTCACCCTAATCCACTGCACGGCCCGTTATCCCATTAGCTGGCGCTGAACGGATTGTTATGCAGAATTCACACAATAATGTCCACGTGTTGTAAACTGTTGACAGCAGAGGTGGCGAGTTTTCCGTTTCACAGGTCTCAGGTTCCGTTCAGTGACAAGCTCTGGTCTCGGCCCAGACGTCGGCTCAACGAGCGACGGGTCCACGGCCCTTTGGTTCCCTCCTTCCAGTCAGGGAACCGTGAGCCACCAGCAATTAACATGTGCCAGTGTTGAAGACAGCCTCTGCATGGCATCACTCTTTGACACGGTCATTATGTTCTGAATGGGAACCATGGCCATGCAAACAACACGCCACGCAGCGCAGGGTCGCGCGCCTGCAGCAGCGCTGGACGGATCCATTCAGACCGGACCCGTCATGCGGTGCTGTAGGTACAGTAAGGTGCCAGTGTTCAGCCTCAGAGCCACAGCTCATTTACGACCACAGTAATCCAATTTGTGTGAAACTGCAGTTGTAACGCTGCCAAACGCCGTCAGCCAGGGAGCAGCTGCTGAATTATGCTGCTTCATTACAGCTAAATAAATCATTGCTTTCACTCAATCGACCTCAGCAGGATGATGTAGATGGTGGACTGGTCGTGGACAGACAGATGACAGCACACTGCTCCACGCGGTCACAGGAATGCGTCCGCGTCTTCCTCCTGTTGTGACAGATGTGAGCCCATGTGCTCAACTGTCAGTGATCAGAGCCACTGCAGCTTTGTGTGATGTGTTTGTGTGCGCTGCCTCATCTTATTTGTCCATTAGGCTCCAGGGTTCCTGGCAGAACTGCTCGCGTTTCCCATCATGTTTACTGTCCAGCTTCCAGCCTCCCTCACTCACTGACAGCTGGGCTCAGAGGCCCAGACACATGGTGCTGCTGACCTCCAGTGGTCTGGCTGGTTCACTGGTTCAATGAAGGCGTCACAGCCAAAACGCACTGAGGCTGTGACAGCAGTTACTTTCACAAAGCAACACTTGGAGCCAAAGCCTCAAGAACCACCACAGCAACAGAAAACCCTTTGTTTTCTCAGAGAATCCTTCATCCCTCAGTGAACAGTACTAGTCATGCTGCTCTCCTCATATCAGACATGGTGATATTACACTTGGGTTCTTTTCATTGTCTTGGGTTTTAGTTTTTCTGACAGTGAAGATTATGTTTCGATCACTGCTCATTTACCATTAGGGGACATTTTAATCCAATATAACGATGAGCTCCAAGAATCTACAGGTTGCACCAGGCTCACACTGCCCCGAGGTCTGTGGCTGATTAGGTTGGAACATCTCCAACCGCATTTAGAGGCAACATTCAGTCCAAACAAAAACACAAGAGTTGATTACACTCTGCAGTCTGATGTAAATGGACACGGGTCATAAGGACCTGTCGTTAAAAGCAGCCACTTGAGAATAAAGCTGGAAATAAACTTTGATCAATGATCCGAGCAGAGACACTCACAAGATGGAATTGTCTCTTCATGAAGGAGGATCAGCAGCTTTGGGACTAGATGAGTTTCTATTAGTCCTCCAGTGTTTGGAATCAAATATATCTATAATAATTGTGGTGATGCTGATACTTTCTATTCTACTAGCACAGGAACGTAGTCTTGGTTCACCTACCAACCACCATCCACCTCTCACTGGTGCAGTTCGCTTCCCAGCGTGTGCACATATATTTTCATTCTTGACTTTCTGTTTTCATCATATGTCGCATTACACCAAACCTGCACCTGCAGATTAGCTTTGTAGTTCAAAAGACTTCAAGTACACTCGTGGGTGGCCGCTGCATCCACAACAGGGAGATGAAGGATAAGATGGCCACGGTACAAATGATACAACCATTAGGACTTCAAAGCTTTGGCAGCGTCTCTACACTACAGCCACTGAAGCCGTACAGTCAAAGCTGGGTGGAGAGACCATAGAGGAGAGAGATGAGCAGGAACCACAACCTCAAATATGAGCAAGTTATAGCTATAGACTGATTAATACTGTAGGACAGCTGGAGATTTATTTGTTGCTCAATAAAAGCCGTTCAAATAACAGAGCCAATGTTCTGAAATATGAGCAATATAAATATGTGTAAAGTGTATTGTAAAGTGTAAAGCAGAGAGACTATGAACTGTGTGTTAAGGTCATGTGACTTATATAAATGTAATAAACACGTCCTGCACTAGAGCAACAGATGAAGGGCTCTAAATGTTTGAACTTTGACCTTTTAACCGAGGGTACTGGTCAAAGTCTGATCTCCCTGTGAGTCCAAGCATAAACCAAACACGTTTAACAATAGAACCAGCAGAGACGATGAAGAAAGCACGAACAGCATCAGCTACATGTAGCACAACAACCCAGAAGGCCTGATACTGGAAGCTTCACTCATCCGTCAGAGACACACAGCGGACACTCATCTGACAGCGTTACGCCGTGCGTCTGGCCTGAAGACATTCAACTTCAAAGGTTTGTTCTCGGGAAGGACAGAGTCACAGCACATCTCACCTCTGGGTCAGGTCACAATCATGGAGGATATGAGCTGTGCATTATATTCCTAAAATCTGAGCCAGGACAGACTTTTCATACATGTCATTATAAAACTTGGACTTTATAAAAACAGGTTCCTATAATATTTAGGACCTGTATTTGAGGAATGAAACCATTTCCTTTGACTATAGACAACACCATCAACACTCAACACATGGGGATGAAGTGATACCTAAAGGATTCCATTAAAAACTTCACATCTAAGCCTGAAAACTCAGGCTCCAGCGGGGTGGAGTCCAGCCCGACGTGTCAGAATGAGGACGGGAACCAGCTGGACCAGTCAGATGCTCAGCAGGTTCTGACCTGACTGTCAATCACACGGACAGAAACAAAGCAGCTTACGCCGCGTTTTAGTTGATTAGTGGTGTGTTCGTCCAGAGTCTGAACCCGAACCCGAACCCGAACCCAAAGCCCTGTGTTCAGCGGAGCACGTAGCTCCGGGTTGCTCAGTGCTGACAGATGTAGCTGCTATTATATCACGCTTCCGTGTGAAACGACTCAACGACTGGCTGGAAACTCCCAGATTAGCTCAGCTGCTTGGCGTTAGCCGCTGATGTATGTCAGAGCTAACGCTGCTCACCTGCAGTTCAGATCACAGCTAGTTCCACCATGAACGTGTGAAACGCCTGCTGCACGTGAACGTAGTTTAACTGAAGTTCAGGTAAATTAACGCGCCAACTCCCTGTCAACGGCGGACTCAGGTAAACAAAGCTGGCATGCTAACTGCTAGCATTAGCCGCCACAAAACTCACAGTAGTAAGCCACCACCGGGTCCCGCTTTTCGTGCTCCTGTGCGGTCCGCAGGTAGTGCTGGATGGATCGGAGCTGAGCCGGCAGAGCCATGTCTGCTAGAAAGTCTCCGGGAGACACAAACACGATGCGACACGGCTCCTCGTTAGCGAGGCGCTATCCTCACTTCCGCGTCTATGTCCAATAGGAGCAGCCTCCTGCGCGGGGCAGATGACGTCAGCATATGTTCAGGCGTCCCTGCTGAAACCATGACATCACCTCTTTTCAATAAAACACGTTGAGGAGGCGGCGCCGCCTGTTTATGTTGAAATAAGTCACTCGATGTCGTGTTTAGTTGATAAATAAGTCAGAAACGAAAATAAGGCGACTGTTAAACATCTTTAATCATCTCAAGACAAAACACAGATTCATCACGTGCAGCCCGCAGACGTTCATTCAGTGAGTTCGGTACAACGACACAAAACAGCCAATGAAAACTTAATCATTCAAGTAAAGCATCATATCAGAATTTGTAGCTAGTCTTCAGTGGAGCCACTGAGCCTCAACTCAGCAGCTCACTGAAAACCACAGAAAGAAAGAAATAAGAACAATTTGATGGCAGTAATAAAAGAAATCTGTGTTCATCTCCAACATCTATGTAGAAAAGTAAGCAAAATGTAAGATTTACCATATCTGTCTATGACTCAAACTACTATAAATACTCTGCCTCTTTCTAAACTACTAATTCTAAATCAATCATCTGAAGACAGATTTCAACACCATCTGCAGCAAGACCCAGTTTCAGCCTGTGGAAACAATAAGTGAGGGTCAGAAATGAGAGACCCAAATGTGGCTTGGATTACAGCAGGTCGTCCTGGATCAGGACTCAACGCTTCTTTACCTGACGTTAGAGTCAGAGGCCAAGTTTAAAAGCATCCTCCACTCACTCCACTAACCTGTACGAAGCCAAACCACAGGAGTCCCAAACGGGCTTCCAGTCAGCCTAAGTAGAGCTGAGAGGCTGAGGGACCCCTCAGAGCTGCAAGCGCTTCTGTACAAGGTCTAAACTAGACTTGAAATGGGGTTGAACCCGCTTTAGTCTGGTAATGCCCTTCTGTACCTGAGATGAGAAACACACAGCTGAAAACGTTATAATAACTAAGGTTGGATGGATGTCTGATTAAAAAACAGCAACATCAGAGGTAATCTTCTTCAGAACACAGACATGCACATGTTACAAGGTAGGAACCGCTGATACGAAGGAGCTGGTGCTAAAGTCCCACTGCAGAGACACAACCATTGCTCCATAGCTTAGAGCAATAGTTACTACACTGTTCATAAAAGTCTGTGCAGTGTCTTTGCTGCACCCGTGCAGCACCATTGATACCAAGAACTCCATGAATCCATTTGTGGGTTAAGAAAGTCCGACAAGCTGAGGCCCTGGAGCTGTTTAGCTGGACAAACGGGCCGTGTTCCCAATTCTACAAAGGCTCAAGACTGAGGAAGTGAAGGTCAGAACCAGCTGGAGGCGGCAGCAGAGTCACAGATGAAGTGTGACCAGCCCAAGGTTCTGTTACTGAATCACACACCACTGGTGCTGTCAAGTGGACCTGCTCTGGGTTTCACCTTCCATCAGTGAGGCTCCATCGATTCAGACACTCAACAGCAGCTTTGGGTTGAACACCACACCAGTTACGGGTCTGTGGCTGGAGGGTGTTGTTCTCCTGGACCGTGTTGCGCCGGTCCACCGCTGGTGCTGTCGTCACATCCTCCAGAACCCACCCAGCTGGACAGACCCACTGATGTCTGAACTGTGACACTGCTCACCCTCCATGGACGCGGTGAGGTGGGCTCTGTCCTTAGCTCTGTGTGGGTCACTGGTTGTTGAGGTAACCGAGCCGGCGGCACAGTATTTCAAATATCTCAGCGATACACAGAAGGATGGTGATCACGGTGAAGGTGTACATGGCACTGAGGAAGATGGTCTTTTCAAAGTGTTCGGGAACCATGCATTTAGTCACATTAAAGGTTTTCTCCAGAGCACTGGCTTCACACATGAACAGTGGGTGAACCTGGGGAGCGAGAGGACAAACATGAATGCTGTTTAATTGTCACACTTAGAACATGGACCAGTGAACAGACTCGCATCCAGTGGCTTGTTACGGTAAAGAGGAGGCTGCTCAGGATGAACTCTGCTTCTACGCTGACGACGCTCACGTCTACGCAGCTAAAGACACTGCTTCATATTTGTCATACCAATTCCTGAACGTCCCAAAACTTGTCTCTGGTTGACACAAAGAGACTGATTCAGACTTCAGTGTCCATTCAACTGGTCCAGAACCTAAATCAGGCACAGATTATTTCAAACTGGACTTCTTGGTTCCACTTTTGAAACTTTAGAAAAACCTTTGGACCACGCAGGACCTGACGGAGTGAGGCGGCCTTTAAAGCCTTGCGCTGTCCGTTTCCATGGTAATTCTTGTACTGAAGTACTTGATGCTCCTTCACCAGCCCACATGTCTGACAGTCGTCCAGCGCATGAATCAGCTCAGGTTCTCTGGCACTTTAAGCCTGTAGCTGCTCAAAGTGCAGCTCTGAGTTTTAATGATCTGATTTACTGAGACCCTCTGGATGTTTTAAATCCAAACCTACTTCTCTAGGCTGAAACTGATTAGTTTGTTCATTTACTTTCTGAATCCTTGGCAGCTCAGGACAAGCGGGCAGAATTCCATATCCTGCCTGAGCTGGGACATGAGTCAGGAGAAACCTCTAACCGTCCCTATGAGGGAGGCGTTAACCTTTGACCCGGTGGAGCTCCAGCGACAGTCCTGGATTCATGGTTGTGACACGCTGACGCACCTGGAAGCCAAAGAGGTGACTCTGCAGCCAGAAGGCGATGACTTCCAGGATGATGCGTAGAAGCACTGAGATGATGTAGAAGACGGTGTAGAGGGGTCGCTCCAGGATCTCCTCCTGGTCGATGTTCTTACAGGCTGCGTACAGATGGAACACGGCCCCCGGAACCAGTACCGTTACCAGCTGCAGGGCCCAGAAAACCTGAGCGAGGACGAGCACAGAGTGGGTGTCTGCTGACATGCTGCTGCTATGAGGCCCAGATGCAAACACTGGCGTTTGTGTGTTTGGTGGCTGAGGCTCCTACCTGGGGGGTTATGGGTCGGAACTGGTTGTAGCAGTACAGGTTGAGCTCTCTGCGATCCGGGTCGCAGCTGAAGTGCAGCGCTTCATTCCCGTAGACAGCGAAGCCGAGGACGCCCAGGAAGAACATCCGCACCGAGCCGAAGAAGAGGGTGTGGAACTGGCCTATGACTGTGGGAGGCCTGAGCTAGACCACACACACACAGGCACACGCACACACGCGCATGCATGCACACACACAGGCACACACACACACACACATGCACACACGCATGCATGCACACATACACGCACACACAGGCACACACACACACACACACGCATGCATGCACACACACACACACACACACGCACACACAGGCACACACACACATAAACACACGCATGCATGCACACACACACACACACACGCACACACAGGCACACACACGCACACACACACACAAGCACAAACACGCACATGCACACACATACACACGCACACACAGGCACACGCATGCACAAACACAGGCACACGCATGCACACACACACGCATGCATGCACACACACACACGCACACACATGCACACACGCATGCATGCACACACACACACAGGCACACACACACATGCACACACGCATGCATGCACACACACACACGCACACACAGGCACACACACACACACACATGCACACACGCATGCATGCACACACACGCACGCACACACACGCACACACACACACACGCACACACACACACACACACACACACACACACGCACACACATGCACACACGCATGCAAACACACACGCACACACACGCATGCACGCACACACACACACATGCGCACACACATGTGCACACATGCCCACACACAGGCACACACGCATGCACACACACAGACACACACACAGACACACAGACACACACACACACACACACACACACACACACACACACACACACACACACAGAACAGCGTCTGTCAGTCAGGTGGAGGACACGTCCCGTTTCCTTTTCCCCTGCTCTGTCCTCACACTAACAACCATCGCTGTCCCAGCAAACAGGACAGGCGTAATGGAGTGGAGCCTTCACACACTGAAAGCTTTGGGCTCTACTCACGCATCCTTCATAGAAGTTTCTGATGTAGTTTAAGGACATGGCTTGTCCGTGGAGGTCCCCGGTTTCACTCGGCGCTGCTCTGGGCCCTCATGGCCGGTTGCTGCTGGTGCCTCCAGCTGACCTTTCTCTCTTTCTCTGTGCTGAAAGCCAGAGTCAATGCCTATTTTTGCCTTTCATACCTCCATCAATTGACTCACTCAGTAGAAAAAGGGCAACAATGGCCTGTGAGGGCATGTGGTCCCTGCATTGTGTCCCTACTGGACTGTGTCAGCGAAAAACCACCTCCTGCTCACAATGCAGAGGGAGAGAGAACACTGGCATCATGGGAGCGCCACTGATTGTAATGGCTGGACTTGGTTTTAGCTTTTCTGTGTCCCGAGCGTCTGTTCTGCTGAGCAAAGCTGGAATCACTGCTACATATAAACATATCCATGATTGCCCTTTCTGGTTGTGTGGACTTTTGTTTACATGCACACGTGAATAAAAGAAAAGTGAGAACCGCTGCACTGTAAACACTGTAAACACAGCCGAGCCGAGCCGAGCCGAGCGAACCAGAACCAACACAGACACAACCATCCACCCAAGCAAAAGGCAGTTTCCAAACACAAATTCAAATAAAGTGAATGCACACACCAACCGTAATCCTGGCGGCGTGCTGTTCATCCCCCCCTCCTTTTTCCACCCAGGGATCCTAAACCTGTGCCGGCTGCGGGACCTAACGAGCAGAGAGAGCACAGTCAAGTCAGACGGATTTAACTCAGGCGACTTCCGGTCACAGCCTTCAACATAAACAAAGATTTGTTTGGATTTGGCACATTGACTAGAGAAACAAAATAAAGACGAGACGACACGATGTGCGTCGGTCAGGCGAGTGCAGCACAAAGCAGAACGAGCAGCCCTGAACCAGCAACGGCCAGAGTCGCTCCGCACCTGAACACGAAGGTCCGAGTCACTCTCCTGCTGTTGAAGTCTGGTTCGGCGCTCAGGATGCCGGCAGCTGAAGCCATGCTCCGCGACGGAACCGAACGTTGCCTCGTGTGGCGGCTAAACTGCTTAAGCCCGTGTGCATTTATTTTGGAAGGTCACGCGAAGAGCTTCCGGCGTGGCCCACGTTAATTATGTCTAGCTTCACACGACTGCCGGACGAGACCTGCCGCGCGCCGGGGAACCGTCTCCGTGCGTAAAAGCACCTCCGCCCAGAGTCCCGCTGTCAGACAGAGACGCAATGAAGTCACACACGTAACGTGAGTCGCGGCTCTGGTCCGAGGTCAGCTGACAGCTGGCGCATAGCAGGCTAAATGGAAAAGGGGGATCAGATGCGCGAACAGGCGCGTCGGTACCGGTCAGCTGGTAAACTGACACGGTGGGGGCATCCGCTGAAGGAAGTCAGGTACAGAGGCACGCGCAGCTGGAAACCAGCACCAACACGCGGCCTGCGTTCTGTTGAGCGTTTCTGAACGGACTCTGCGGTGATCAAATAGCGACAGATTGGGTTCTTAAAGATCAAACTCCAGCTCGTGTGGTGCCACCTCTTAACTCGACCATCTGGGCCTGGAATAAGCAGCACAATCAGGCTCCAGATGGTGAGAAGCTCACAGAACAGCGCTGAAAGTTGGGCCGAGCCAAAGCAGCGATCCGTCCTCCACGCACGAGCTTTGCATCGCACACGCTGCTTTTGCGTCGCTCTCCGCATTGTGGCGTTTAATGATGCGGCGGTGCTTTGCGGACTCAATGAATCCTGCAGGTGTGAGCAGCAGATAAGCACATCCACCCATTCTGTGCGCTGTGCTCGGGAGTTTCCTGCTTTGTGTGGATGTGTGTTAAATCGCAGCAAGCAGCCTTTTAACCCCAATCACGGACCGGGCTTAAAGGAAGCGCAGGTGTTTGCAGAACTCCGTGAAAAACCAAACTTTATGCTTCACGTCGAGTCTGAGAGGATGCGAACGAACGTGAGCGCGAGCGTGTAGTGGCTCATTTGACCCGCAGGAGACGATGGTTCTAATCAGGTCACAACTCCGAGAGCTTCACTGTCACCGCGACGTGCGGCGGCGGCGGCGGCGGCGGCGCGGCGCGCGTGACTCCCCCCGCAGAGCAACAGGAGCACGTTCGCTTCCAACAGGCACTGAGACAAACAGCATTCATAAGAGCGCAGGTTGTGCTCACGGTCAAAGCGAGACGTCCCCGCTGCAATCTGGCCCATTAAGAACAGGGGCGTCACTGGTCCCATTGTGATGTTAGACTGGAACAACAAACCCGCAGGAAGGTGGAGGTGGTGCTGTCGCCTGTGGCCGCGCAGTGCATCCTGCCCCCCCCCTCCCCCTCAGTGTCTAAGAAGTGCCTCCTTCGCTTTCCTCCGCGCACCCGTCGCTTCTCACCGTCAGAGCAGCCGCGCAGCTGCGAGGAGAAGCTGTTCTTCCTCACCGCGGGTTGTCTCGGAGCGAAACCCCCGCTGAGATCGCGTTTTACGCGCAGCACCTGGTTGCGCGCCGCTCGCGCAGACGCTCCTCTTCTCCCGTCGCTGCTCGCTGTTTTGTAGATACTCCGACACCATGGACGACGAGTACCTCTCCAACTTATCCCCGGGTCACGGAAACTCCGAGGCTCTGAGCCCCAACTCCACGGCGGAGCCCGGCTGGTCCGCGGACGGCGGGGAGACGGTCCACTACGTGCTTCGCTGCGTCATGACCTCCATGTACGTCCTGATCATCACCGTGGGTCTGCTGGGGAACATCACGCTGGTCAAGATCTTCGTCACCAACAGCGCCATGCGCAGCGTGCCCAACATCTTCATCTCCAGCCTGGCGGTGGGGGACCTGCTGCTGCTGCTCACCTGCGTGCCCCTGGACGCCTCCCGCTACTTCTTCGAGGACTGGGTGTTCGGCGAGGCGGCTTGTAAGCTCATCCCCGTCATCCAGCTCACCTCCGTGGGCGTGTCCGTGTTCACGCTCACGGCGCTCAGCGCGGACAGGTAGGAGCCGCCTTCATTGTCTGAAATCAGAATGTGCCTTTCGTCCTGTGATGGATCCAGATGCGTTGTTTTAGTATTTCTGTCGGAGCAGCATTGTTGTTCTGCTTCCTCGACTGCCATTTGGATGCAGGACGTGTTCAGGGAAGGTCTGATCTGAGTGCTGCGGTGCTCCAGGTCCAGATGTGGATGAGCTCAGGGGTCTGTATCTGCCTCTTAAGTGGCTGCTCGCTGCTCTCCTGCCTCAGACTCTCCACAAACACAGGATCATATTTTCCTGTGTTGGTCTCATTCAACATGAAAGAAAGAAATTAACCCTTATTAGTCCCACAGTGGGGAAATTTGTTCTCTGCATTTGACCCATCCCCGCGAGGAGAAGTGAGCTGCCATAGTGAACAGCGCTCGGGGAGCTTGTGTAAAGTGACTCGCTCATGGTCACACCTGATTCCGCGGACCTTTGCCTTCCGAGGGCGAACCATTACCAACTGCGCTACCACGCTCTGCCCATGTAAACATATGGACCTGCATCTCATTAGGCACATTCCACTCAGCTGGTGGAGCTGTAATAAAATCAGGCATTTCCCCAGTGAGGTGAAAGAGCTGAGGCTCAGTCAGGACCGGACCGGACCGAACCGGACCGGACCGATCCGTGTGCAGCAGCTGCAGCCTGTGGGCACGCACACGCTGCAGCTCCAGCCGATCTGTGGAGGAGCATTGATTCGCTGTAATGTCCACTTGTTCCTGACCAGCAGGACGAGTGTCGAGAGAATACAGAAACGGCTTTCATGAAAATCGGAGAATCTTTGCAGAACGTGTTTCAGAAGATGTCCTTTCAGGAAGTCGGGGGACAGTTAGAGGAAGGACTGTGTCTCAGTGACCGTCAGGGAAGAAAGTTCAGAGCTGCTGCAAGTCAGTCGTCATTCATCACACTGCCGTGAAAGCAGGGATGAGGGAAAAGGCTGAACAGCTCAGGCCACGGAGAGAAAATCAATAGGAGCTTCCCTCACGGCTGCTCATTCATCCAGGAGCATTTGTCCAGGAGCATGAAATATTAATAATGTGGGGCGTGTTTACAGACCTGTAGTTATACATTCCTTACGGGGTGTGAAGATGCAGAGGATGTGAGGTCAGAGTGAGAGAGAGAGGTGGGCGAGCAAGACTAGTAAAGACGCAAACTGGGTGTCACACCAGCATCGCCCTCAGCTGAGTGATGGCTGGAAAGGATCCGCCGACCGCATGACCTTTACGGTCTACAGACCTCCTCTGTGACGAGCAGCCGGCTGAGGACAGACCTCATGACCTTTACGGTCTACAGACCTCCTCTGTGACGAGCAGCCGGCTGAGGACAGACCTCATGACCTCTACAGTCTACAGACCTCGTCTGTAACGAGCAGCAGGGTGAGGACAGACCTCATGACCTTTACGGTCTACAGACTTCCTCTGTGACGAGCAGCCGGCTGAGGACAGACCTCATGACCTCTACAGTCTACAGACCTCCTCTGTGACGAGCAGCAGGGTGAGGACAGACCTCATGACCTCTACGGTCTACAGACCTCCTCTGTGACGAGCAGCAGGGTGAGGACAGACCTCATGACCGTTACGGTCTACAGACCTCCTCTGTGACGAGCAGCAGGGTGAGGACAGACCTCCTGACCTCTACGGTCTACAGACCTCCTCTGTGACGAGCAGCAGGGTGAGGACAGACCTCATGACCGTTACGGTCTACAGACCTCCTCTGTGACGAGCAGCAGGGTGAGGACAGACCTCATGACCTCTACGGTCTACAGACCTCGCCCGTGATGAGCAGCCGGCTGAGGACAGACCTCATGTCTGTGTGGAGGAGCTGTGAAGGCAGAAAGGACGACGGGCTTTGGACGCAAAGCAAAGCTGACAGCGACTCTCCCTCCAGTGCTGCTCCACTAATGGCCTTCTGAGGTGAAATTCAATTTGCCGAGCAGACGAGCGTTAAAGCGGTGTGTAACACTGTGGGCGGCAGCGTTTCCACAGCGCTGACAATGAAGTGGATGTGATGTCTTCTATTTTGTTAAGGATGAAAGATGTCCTGAATGATTAAAAAGGCAAATGAAGCTTATTCACATAGGTTCCAGTGAAGCACACGCAGAAGCATGAAGCCGCCTGGATGTGAGGAAGCGCATGTTGAATAAAAAGACATTCAAAACGGCTGAGAGTCACAGAGGGTCAGCCTGCAGCGCTCGCTGTGGCGGCGCGGCCTCCAGGTGCATGCTGGGAGCTGCAAAGCAGCGCGTGCAGCAGCGCTGGAGCAGGTTATTAGGCCGCAGTCGTCCTTTGAACCACATCTCAGCGAACATGTCCTCGAATCAATAATACGCATTCAAATAATAATGGAGCTGCTTCAATATTTGCTGCCAGCTGCTGACAGTCATGGTCCCCAGAGGATGTGCCCCACCGCTGATTACTGCTGCAAATAAAACGACTGAGAGGCCAAAGGCTGTGACCCCATGTCAGCTCACAGCCTGTAACTGTGGGGAAGGAACCAACGAGCAGTGCTCCAAACGCGGCACCAGACACTTCTCACACCCTTGTCACTGATGGAATGTGTTTTGTTTGGACTGCATTATTTTAGCTGGAACCTTGGACGGGACTCTGGGTTGTGCTGGTTTCCCGCAGCAGAGACAACAAATCCTGCACATGATGTAATGCAGCTCGATCCCAGCGCCTGACCTTTTCATGCAAACTCAGGTTTACGTTGGTGTCTTCACCACCACGCAGCGTCACCCTGCAATATTAACGCGTTAACCAGGAAATGGCTTCCTGACCGCACAGCTGCGGCTGTGAGTCTGACCCTAATGGCCTCAAATCACCCTCTAACGAGCCGATTACGCTTCCTCAGTAGCCCCGAGCTCTGTGATGAGCGTAACAGGCCTAATGGCTCATTAGCATAACGACCGGAGGGCGACTGGAGCCACGGCTCCTCGTAGAAGCAACACGACCCGGAGCTGGTTCATCCTCAGAGGAGCTGGAACTGTGACATGAAAGTTCCTCATTTCAGCTGGTGAACAACGGGAAAGAGGGAAACGTTTAGAGACGTAACAAAAGCTTTTAGAAAAGAAAGAGAACAGCTGACAACAGGAGGCGACGGCGTTCCAGGAGGAACCTGCCGAAGCGTGTCGTTAACCAGCAGGGTCCTTCCAGGAACTGACACCAAACGAGTGGTTCCATCAGTCGGTGCCGTCAGTTCTTCCTCCATCAGCGCCGCTGAACCAAGCCTGCATCTTCAGTCTAATCCAATCACAGGCTAATGCAGCATTCAAGCTGGATTTAATTTGAGCCATTTGCTGGAACGAGCTCATTAAAGAGCAGACGCATCGGTTTCAGCACCTGTACCACACGGACACGTGACGGGGCAGAACCTGGAGCAGAACCTGCAGCAGAACCCGGAGTGGAACCTGGTGCAGAACCTGGAGCATGTCACTAAGGTGAAGCAGCACCTACAGTAGCACTACTATTTTAGTAGTAGTAGTAGTAGTACTGTACTAGTAGTACTGTACGTTAGCAGTAGTAGGGTCTGTGCTACCTCCGGTCCCACCCTGTCCTCAGGTCCAGAACAGAGGGCAGAACCTGTCTCAGTTGATGAACCGCTGATATTCTGCAGGTCTAATGAGCTGCTGCAGGTGTGCGACTCCAGAGACGAGCAGAGTCTGCAAACAAAACCAGTACAGAGGGAAGTGAAAGCAGGGAGTCGGACCCTCAGAACCTCCGTCGACTTTACACACAATGAATAAATCATTGCATCAATAAAACACAAGGTTGCAGCTTTGAGTGAGTATGAATGAGGCACACTGAATAAAACGGGCCGTCTGACCTCGGAGTGCTTCATGAATACAGCACTGCCGTGGAACCGGTTCCACATCCTGTCAGCGTCACTGGGACGAAGGGAACGCTGGTTCTGACCCAGTTTAAAGCATTAGAGGCGCCTGTTGCTCTCAGGTGAAGCTCTGTCCTCCAGCAGCTGAGTGTCTGCTGGATGCAGTGATTGTGTGATTAGACTGATGCAACATTAGACGTGTCTGTTTGACCCGCCTCCTTCTCTCTGTCCATCAGGTACAGGGCCATAGTGAACCCGATGGACATCCAGACCACCAGCGCCGTCTTCTGGACCTGTCTCAAGGCCGTTTCCATCTGGCTGCTGTCGGTGCTGCTCGCGGTTCCCGAAGCCATTTTCTCACAGATCGTCTCCATGCAGGCAAACGTCACTTCCTGTTGAAAGCTGCTCTTCGTTCGTCTCCTTCTTCCTCCACTGTGTGACTTCTCTCTCCCTCCTCTTCCTTTCTAGGACAACCACAACGTCACCTTCGTGAACTGTGTGCCGTACCCCATGTCCAACCCCATGCATCCTAAGATCCAGTCCGTGATGATCTTCCTGGTCTACTTCCTGATCCCTCTGGTTGTCATCTCCGTGTATTACTACCACATCGCCCGCACGCTCATCAAGAGCGCCCACGACATGCCGGGCGAGGTCAGCGACCACACCAGGCGACAGGTGAGTGTTTGACAACCCCCGTGTTCCAAGCTCCATGTCATGATGATGGAGGAGCAGAGTGGCAGAGACTCTGTTGGGCCACGTTCTACTTCAGAGAATTCATAGACGTCCCCGACGACTTCCCATCGCTCCAAAGTGCATCAGTTCACTCACTTGAGTTTGATACCAAAGGTCAGTGGTCAGTCTCCACTGGCCTCCCTCCAACGGGACCAACAGACGACTTCACATGCCAGCAGTAGCAGCAGCAGCATCTTCATCATCATCATCATCAGCAGCAGCATCAACAGTGGCATCTTCATCATCATCAGCAGCAGCATCCTCATCATCATCATTAGCAGCAGCAACAGCAGCATCTTCATCATCATCAGCAGCAGCAGCAACTTCATCATCATCATCAGCAGCAGCAGCAGCAGCAGCATCAACAGTGGCATCTTCATCATCATCATCAGCAGCATTCTCATCATCATCAGCAGCAGCAGCAGCATCCTCATCATCATCATCAGCAGCAGCAACAGCAGCATCATCATCAGCAGCAGCATCCTCATCATCAGCAGCAGCAGCAGCAGCAACAGCAACATCTTCATCATCAGCATCATCAGCAGCAGCAGCAGCACCAGCATTCTCATCATCATCAGCAGCAGCCTCATCATCCTCATCATCATCATCATCAGCAGCAGCAGCAGCATCTCCATCATCAGCATCATCATCATCAGCATCAGCAGCATCCTTCTCCTCATCATCATCAGCAGCAGCATCTTCATCATTATCAGCAGCAGCAGCATCCTCATCATCATCAGCAGCAGCAGCAGCAGCAACTGCAGCATCTTCATCATCATGAGCAGCATCATCATCAGCAACAGCAGCATCTTCATCATCAGCAACAGCAGCATACTCATCATTCTCATCACTATCATCATCACCATCCGCAGCAGCATCCTTGTCATTATCCTCATCTTTATCCTCATCATTATCGTCAGCATCCTCATCGTCATCATCATCATCTTCCTCAGCAGCAACAGGTGCAGGACGTACGTCAGCAGCAGCTGCTAAGTTGAAGGTGCTGGATGGAGGCGGAGGCAGATGCAGCTCAGCTCCATCGTTTAAACACTGATCACCAGCGGCTGCTTCCTCTTAATTAAAGTGTAGGAAACATTTTCATTTCTGTCAGACTTAAGGAGGATTTTCTATAAATACCTAGTTAATTTCTGTGTTCGGTTCGTGCCTGGTGAACGTGAACGTGAACCGACGCGTTCGAAGCACGAGCTTTGTCCCGCTGCAGTTCATTGTGCTGCTGAAGCGAGCAGATCCAGACAGAAACGTTCTGAGTCACATTTACCTGAAATCAGCCTCACGCTGAGGATCCTAAGAACCTTCAGCCATGGCTCTGATTAGTGATGGCGATGAGTCAGACCTCTGAAGCTGCAGCTTGAAAAATAAACTAATCATCAAATGTTTTTAAGCCTAAGTTGTCCAATATTAAAGCAACGATGATCAGGTTCCGTCTGAACGTCAGCGAGTTTGTGCAGCAGAGGATCTAAAAATACAGACGCTGCTTTTCACACTCGTCCACTTTGCCACACATCAACGTTAATGATAGTTTTAATGACGGAGCTGCACAGGAAAGCCATTAGGTGGAGGAGGCGAGGGAGCGGGCCTGGCCCGGGTTCTGTCCAGAGTTCTTGACTCAGGGGTACAGGAACCCGGACCAGGCCCCGGACCAGGCCCCGGACCTGGACCTGGACCTGGACCTGGACTAGGACCGGGACCAGGACCAGGACTAGGACCAGGACCAGGACCAGGACCGAGGCCAAGCAGGGTGAGGTGATGACTCACAGCTGAGTCATCACAGCTCTGTGTGTTTGTCCCTGGAGGAACATTCCAAACATGTTCAGAATGTCGGAGCCGTAAGTTGTTTTTCTTGTGGGAATCTCACAATTACACATCTAAGATGAACACAAGAAGCAGAGAAAGCTTTGACGGGAGGACGATCCAGGTCCAGGCCTGTCGCTAAAAAGCTTTTTGCTCCTCTTTGCTGCATAGATAAATTTCATCTCAGACTGGACCTCAGTAAAAGGTCAGAGCAGTCGGTTCAGTACAGAAGCTTGTGCTGCTCATCTGGACCGGACCCGTTCCGCTCCGTCTCTTGTTCCAGAGCGGAGGGAGCGTCTAGTTGGAGGCTGAACGCTCCGACTTCAGAACCATTTCACCTCTTCATATCGATGGATAACGATGTTTCTGTCACCAGCGTTGGAGGAGTTCACCTGCAGCTCAGATAAAGGAGACGCCAGCTGATTTCAGCCTGGTTCCGTCTAAGGAGACGCCAACACCCACCGATGAGCATTGAGAAATGAGGAATCAGCAACAGGCTCCTGCAGAGTGGGTGGTGTCAGCTGGAAGCCACATCTGCAGATTTTCTGTGAGAAATTAACTCCTACAAATGTAATCCTGCTCGCTCCATCGTCTCAGTGTGTGCAAATGAGCTTCTGTAAAGGGAGGAAGCAGCTGGGCGCTGGGCGACACCGGGCTCCAGCTCCTCTGGGCTCCAGCTCCTCTGGGCTCCGGCTCCTCGGGGCTCCAGCTCCTCGGGGCTCCAGCTCCTCTGGGCTTCAGCTCCTCGGGGCTCCAGCTCCACTGGGTTCCAGCTCCTCTGGGCTCCAGCTCCTCTGGGCTCCGGCTCTTCTGGGCTCCAGCTCCTCGGGGCTTCAGCTCCTCTGGGCTCCAGCTCCACTGGGCTCCAGCTCCTCTGGGCTCCGGCTCCTCTGGGCTCCAGCTCCTCGGGGCTCCAGCTCCTCGGGGCTCCAGCTCCTCTGGGCTTCAGCTCCTCTGGGCTCCAGCTCCTCGGGGCTGAGGCCGGTCCTTCTGATGGTGCAGTACACGGGAAGCACATTTGAACTGCCATGCAGACGTGAGCTGCAGATCAGTTTCATCAGAGGCAAGTGGAGAAAGCTTTTAGCAGGCAGCTCCCAGCGGGAGTCGGCGTCCCCGCCAAAATAAAAGGCCCTTTCTGTGTTGTTTGGTTTGAAGCACTGACATGCTAACGTAGCGGCGGCCCCAAGTCGTGTTTGCCGACTAGCTCTGACTCTCTGACTCTGACTCTGCAGATGGAGACCAGGAAGCGCTTGGCCAAGATCGTGCTGGTGTTCGTGGGTCTCTTCGCTCTGTGCTGGTTCCCCAACCACGTGCTCTACATGTACCGCTCCTTCCACTACTCCCAGATGGACGTGTCGCTGGCCCACCTCATCATCACCATGCTGGCCCGCATCCTGAGCTTCTCCTCCTCCTGCGTCAACCCCTTCGCGCTGTACCTGCTCAGCGACAGCTTCCGCCGACACTTCAACAGGTCAGATCAGCATCATGTGTTTGACTCCTTAGAAACTGCCTGGTTGAGCCAGCACAGGGATGGGGATGGTTCTGGTTCATTTCCTCCGATCCCTTACAGGGAGGAGGGAAAATCTACCACTCATCTGTTCTAATCCTTCCCATCCGTCGCAATCAAGACTGACCCAGTCCGACCCATTTTGTTTAGCACCCCCGGTTCCCACTCGGGTCCCTTTGAGCGCGTCAGGCCCGTTCTGTTGAAGCGAAAAGAAGAAAAAATCCTCAAAGAAACTAAAAGTCACTGAATGCTGAGTCACAAACATCCTTTTCTCTCCCGTGTGCTTTTCCTCCTCAGCCAGCTGAGATGTGGTCCAGGTCACCGCCCTGAGCGCCAGCCCAGCTACCTGCATAGCACCTCCCACATCCGTCTCACCTCCATCAAGAAGACCACGCCCACCGCTGCCGCCGCTCCCACTGCCAACGGCAACTCCAGCAGACAGGAAGTGGCTCTGTGAACCGGCAACCCCACCAAAAGTGCCTCCTGAAACCCGAGTTCAGAAGTGAAAGGGAAACTGAAACATGCTTCACTACAGACACAAACCAATCACCTGAAACAGAACCCATCCTCCCCCTCTGCCCAGAATCCATGCGTTCCACCCGAGGACGTCCTATAAACTCTGAACGTAAAGGGTCCCTGTCACTCCTGAACTCCCGCTGTCGCCCTTCATGTTGTTATAAGTGTTAGAAACACAAGCCGAGGCCTTGGTGATCCGTGTCCTGTGAACGTGAGCAGCTGAGAGCAGCTGAGAGCAGGTGGGAGCTGATGAAAGCAGGTGAGAGCAGGTGAGAGCAGCTGAGAGCAGCTGAGAGCAGCTGAGAGCTGATGAAAGCAGCTGAGAGCTGATGAAAGCAGCTGAGAGCTGATGAAAGCAGGTGAGAGCAGGTGAGAGCAGGTGAGAGCAGCTGAGAGCAGCTGAGAGCTGATGAAAGCAGCTGAGAGCTGATGAGAGCAGGTGAGAGCAGCTGAGAGCATCTAAGAGCTGATGAAAGCAGGTGAGAGCTGATGAAAGCAGGTGAGAGCAGGTGAGAGCTGATGAGAGCTGATGAAAGCAGGTGAGAGCAGCTGAGAGCTAATGAAAGCAGCTGAGAGCAGCTGAGAGCATCTAAGAGCTGATGAAAGCAGGTGAGAGCAGCTGAGAGCTGATGAAAGCAGGTGAGAGCTGATGAAAGCAGGTGAGAGCAGCTGAGAGCTGATGAAAGCAGGTGAGAGCAGCTGAGAGCTGATGAAAGCAGGTGAGAGCAGCTGAGAGCATCTAAGAGCTGATGAAAGCAGGTGAGAGCTGATGAAAGCAGGTGAGAGCAGGTGAGAGCTGATGAGAGCTGATGAAAGCAGGTGAGAGCAGCTGAGAGCTAATGAAAGCAGCTGAGAGCAGCTGAGAGCATCTAAGAGCTGATGAAAGCAGGTGAGAGCACCTGAGAGCTGATGAAAGCAGGTGAGAGCTGATGAAAGCAGGTGAGAGCAGGTGAGAGCAGCTGAGAGCATCTAAGAGCTGATGAAAGCAGGTGAGAGCTGATGAAAGCAGGTGAGAGCTGATGAAAGCAGGTGAGAGCAGGTGAGAGCTGATGAGAGCTGATGAAAGCAGGTGAGAGCAGCTGAGAGCTAATGAAAGCAGCTGAGAGCAGCTGAGAGCATCTAAGAGCTGATGAAAGCAGGTGAGAGCAGCTGAGAGCTGATGAAAGCAGGTGAGAGCAGCTGAGAGCTGATGAAAGCAGCTGAGAGCAGCGGAGAGCGTTTGGGTGCTGCTGTGCGTTGTTCCCTGTACGTGTGCAGAATGAAGGCAGCCACTGACAGGCAGCGATGGCGTCCTGATGCTTTGATGCTTCCCTTTATGTACGACACAGTGTTGCTTGTATTTTGTGAATGCTCACTTAATAAAGGCTCCTTTTCGAGGACGCGCTTGCAGCGGTGTGTTTCCTGTGTTAAAGGCCGGTGTGTGGTCTGCACCGCGCTCAGCTGAGGCCACGTGGTGATTGTGGAGCCAGACGGCATCGCGTTCTCCAGCTGAGCCGCCGTCTCGGAGCAGCTCCGTTAATGAAGCATAAGCTCCACAGCTGCAGGATACACGAACAGCTGTAAAGCTCCCCACGAGAACATTATGTAGAAGCAGAGAGGATGATCCAGGTCCAGGCCCGGAGCTAAAGGGCCTTTTCTCCTCTTCACTGCATGATTTCCAGCTCAGTAAAGGGTCAGAGCAGGTTCAGTACAGTCTTAATGTAAGTCACAATAAAGAATCAGATCCCTTTTCTTTCTCAGAGGTTCTGCTCACGTCCCGTCGCTCCGGCTCCTCCCGCTGAGGCCCGTCTTGCTGCTCCGCCACCAGCTCTAATAATGTGCTCGAACGCTGAGGACTGTTCCTGCTGGAGGGAACAGTCCTTCCTCAGGTCAGAACGCGGTGCAGTCTGTCAGAGCTGCAGTTCATGAGCTGAAATGGAATAAAAGTGAAAACCATCATTTCGAAGCCTCGTGTGAGCGACGAGGTGAAATGACTTGGATCGGTTGGTTTCTGATTTTTCGTAATTAAAGTGATCCAGTTAAACAGTTGCCCAGCTTTTAGTCACACCTGCCAAACGTGGACATTCAGCAGTGAAGTCAGGGCAGATGATGACAGCAGCATGCCGTTCTGGGCCCAGGGCCAAAGGGACCCAGCAGTTCAGTTCTGCAGCTACAATAAAACGGAGGCGCCTCAGAGGGACAAGGTGACCCAACAGAACCAGGAACCAGAGGTGAGTCAGTGTGAGCTGGCGCTGGAGGTGAGTGACGGCCAGAAGACGAGGCTAAAGCAACACTAGCGCCGCCCGCCGGGGCTGCGAGGTGGCCTGAAACAAACAGCCATCACCTAAAGCGGCTGTGACATGGTGGCGCTGATTGGACCAGAGCAGCCACACAATAAGGAAATGAATAATGAGACAAAAGATGGAATAAGACAAGTGGAGATGAGCTGGATGGAAAACGGAGCGGAGCCGACGAGCCGACGGATCACTCTTCATCAGCGTGGCTTCATTACATGTGGAGGAGGAGACGTAGGCAGCGCCGAGCCCTGGTCCAGAGTCCGTCCGCTCAGAACCGACCACGTCTGGGACGACCCGGCTCTGTTGTCTCCCACCATCATAGAAAAGCTGCTGTTGGGCCTCAGAGGTCCAACGCGTGGGTCAAAGGTCAAACGCACGCGGCTCCAGACTCGTCACACTTGATGTGGCGTCTGTCACAGCTGTCAACACACAGGCTGTTTGCACAGAAGCTATATTTAGGCTGCTCTGGAATCGTGCGACGCCGGCTTGTGATGAGCCTCCGCAGACGCGGCGGCGCTCATTAGCACATTTCCATCAAATTTTCAAACAGATCAGGTACAAACAGTGAAACTTAAAACGTCGTCCTGGTAAACGATCCCGAAAGAAACGTTTTCCTGAGCCAGAACACGAACAGCGTCCATTAAGTCTGAGTCACACAGGGAACGAGTCCGACACAGGGTTCAGAACCAGAACCATTAGGATTGTGATGATGGCATCCATCGACTGAGCAGCGTCTCTCCCTCTCTCTCTCTCTCTCTCTCTCTCTCTCTCTCTCTCTCTCTCTCTCTCTCTCTCTCTCTCTCTCTCTCTCTCTCTCTCTCTTTCTCTCTCTCCCTCTCTCTCTCTCTCCCTCGCTCTGTCTCTCTCTCTCTCTCTCTCAGCAGTAATGGCCTAAAGCTCAGAGAAGGTCAGCAGGTCCAGTCTGCTCTGAACAGAACCACAGCTACACACAAACGAGTAAACAGACGAATCAGAGCTCAATTACAGATCAACAGATGCAAACTGTGCCTGAAAAAGCTTCTGTGAAAAGACTCCACGTGTTTTGTCTTTGTTTGCTGCAGAATCAATAAAGTTTCATCTCGCTGCGACAACGAAAGCGTTTTCTCTGACCCGACACCGATCAATGGAGCGCTGAGTGTTGGACGCTGCTTTCATTCATGTCCTGTTTAACATCAGCTGAACTCACAGCAGAGGAGCCTGAACGCCTCGCGACAGGCTGCGTCCCACCAGGTGGCCCAGATGAAACCGTTCCGGGTCATCAGAACCAGCCGCGTGCAGCTTTAGCTTAGCTGGCTAGCTTAGCTGGCTAGCTGGCTAGCAGCGCCTGCAGCAGCTGCGTTCACTCCTTTAACACTGGTCATGAGGCGGGAGCAGGTGTGAGGCTCCGTCCTACGAGTTTAGGAGCAATGATGTGGCTTCTATCTGCTTGGAACTCTTTAATATCGCCCTGATCGAGTTTGAGCTGGAACCAGCTGCAGCCTCAGCACCGGCTGACCCGGGGTCAGCGTTGGAGATGCTGATCGATGGCCTTGATTGACAGGTGTCACGTGTGTCACTGAATCCCAGAGTACTTGTCACTGACTCCAAAGTCCCGAGGAACGAGTCCAGATGACAGATATCAGCTGATGACGGGCTTCATCTCTGTCAGAAGCGCTTTCATCACATATTAACATGCAGCTACACACAGGACTGACCCATTGGGGGCGGACGCTGGGTCCCAGCGCCCCCTGCTGATTCCAGAACACGCCTCCCTGACGCCCTGTAGCGATGATGGACCAGGAGCTTTCATGGAGTCATTTGCTTCATGCCGGCGAGACAGGACCGCGCACAAACACTGGCGCTGGCGCTTCCAGGTCGACCCGACCCGTCAGCTCCCAGCAGCACATAACTGTCAAATCCTGCTTGTCGCTCTCTGCTTCAGAGGAGGGAATGTTTCCTCCCAGCCTCCAATCACTACTGCGCGATGGATGTGTGAGCAATGAAACACGGGGCTCTGGAACCCTAACGAGCCATTGGATCACTTCCACACGGGTCAGAACATGAACCCAGTCACTTTTGCCACCTTTCTCTTCATCATTCTCCTCCTCCGCTCCAGAGCCGACACACTTGGACCCAGAGTCCAACATCCTTTACAGTGAAATATCTGATATGAAGACAGTGACACAGATTCACAGATTTCTTTAATGTCTATGAATGAACCTCCAGCATTAATGGTGTCGATATGACAGGAGCCGCTGCTGTGGAGGATCCAGACACCAGCCTCCGGGCTCGGTGCCGGGGGACGAGGCACTGATCGAGGCCGGACCCTGCACAGTTCGGCCTTCTGGGCTTTTCTTCTTCACCGAAGCAGAAAGTGACTGATCTGCTCGAGCGTGAATATGAGTCTGACGTCTGGTGAGGAGAGAAGTGGTACAAGCAAAAGGTCGCAGGGCACACGTGACTGCTTCAGCTGGGTTGAGTTCAGCTTCAGTGTGAGAGTCGAAGCCAGCCCAGAAAATGGCCTTTGGGTGGATGTGAACACGCCTGGATGTCTGGACTCAGAGGTTCTGTTCCCCGACCCATCAAGGCTTCAGGCTGCTGAATGTTGGAACAGGTTGTTCTGTTCCCGGTGATGCGAAACAAATGCAGAACCCACAAGTGCTGATGGGAACCGCGCAACTGCTCAGAGCGTGAATGACAGATCCACGGTCCGATCGGGCCTCGGCCCGACAGCACCGATGCGCAAACACGGCGCGGTGTCAGATGCATTCGGTTCACAGACAGAGAGAAAAACAAAATAATGAGCTGCATCCTGGTTCGATGAATAATCCCTTTCATAAGCAGTGAATGTGGACGTTCGGCACCAGGGAGGAGCCGACAGCTGCTCAGCGTCTCTTCATCTTGTTTTCTGTTTATTCCTCCAGCTTGTGTAAAAGAGGAACCCTGGAGCCGAGCGGACCTCAGCGGGCCGAGGAGCTGCTAGCGTCGTCCTGCAGGTGGTCAGAGCAGCAGCAGCAGCAATTAGCAGCATCAATTAGCAGGTATTAGTCCAGAGCTTCAGGCCTCAGAAGGGCTTTACTCGACCCATTAGGCTGCTCCACCTTTAATGGTCATGAGGAGCAGGTCCGGGGCCAGATCTGAAGAGAGACTGGAAGCTAAAGCTAAGGGCAGCTCTGCGTTCTGCCGTAACCATGGCAACGGAGGCTGAGCACAGACAAGCCACCGCAGAGCCTCCTGGGACTTACTGAGCCATACGTGGGTGGATCAGAACAGGCAGCCGGACGCTTCACCACGCGGTCGAATCCATACACAGCAGCCGGGTCAGCACAAGCAAAGCCACCACAGAACCAGAGGTCCAGCCTCTGACCCGAAAGTCATTCTGAACATCACCTAATTCTAATTCTGCCCTCGGCTCTATAGGTTTAATGTTTGCCATGAGACTCTCTCGTCTCAGACTCGCTGAGAACATTCCAGCACCTGTGGCTCCTCTGATCACCTCCATCAGTCTGTTATCAGCCGTTTTCAGCTCAGAACCATCCGCCCTCTGCTTTAGTTTGCTCGTGCGTTTTCAGGCGTCTTGCTCTGTCGTGTGGCGGATTTATCAGATTGCCAAGAAGCCAATTCCCATCTGCTCAGCATTCAGGGGAAGCAGCACCGATAACAAGTGTCCCGACAGCTCGTGTGCTCGCGCCTCCTGCTCCACAAACACAAGGCCCAGTGCTGCCACAGACCCGGCTCACACCTGCTCCTGCTCCAACCGGGCCGGCACCGGGGCCTCTGCTCATCAACCCTCACCCTGAGCTGAAGGTGAGAGCACAGGTTCAGTCTGGACATGTGGTAAAACCTGGAAATGACTTTAATTGGCCTTGAATTATACAAAAGTGTCAAGAGTGTAAACTGCAGCGTCTCCATGGCAACAAGGAACATTTATACTGTGGTCAGAAATGTTCTCATCCTTCCTGTGCTTCTAACCTCTGGACCAGTCAGAGGCTGAGTTCAACCCTTTAAGACCTGAAGCTGAGGGACAGACCAGCTGAGACCTGGACCTGAGGGACAGACCACCTGAGACCTGGACCTGAGGGACAGACCCTCTGAGACCTGAAGCTGAGGGACAGACCACCTAAAGCTGAGGGACAGACCCTCTGAGACCTGAAGCTGAGGGACAGACCCTTTGAGACCTGAAGCTGAGAGACAAACCACCTGAGACCTGGAGCTGAAGAACAGACCACCTGAAGCTGTGTGACAGACCACCTGAAGCTGAGGGACAGACCACCTGAGACCTGGACCTGAGGGACAGACCCTCTGAGACCTGAAGCTGAGGGACAGACCACCTGAAGCTGAGGGACAGACCCTCTGAGACCTGAAGCTGAGGGACAGACCACCTGAGACCTGGAGCTGAGGAACAGACCACCTGAAGCTGTGTGACAGACCACCTGAAGCTGAGGGACAGACCGCCTGAGACCTGGACCTGAGGGACAGACCACCTGAGACCTGGACCTGAGGGACAGACCACCTGAGACCTGGACCTGAGGGACAGACCCTCTGAGACCTGAAGCTGAGGGACAGACCACCTGAAGCTGAGGGACAGACCACCTGAAGCTGAGGGACAGACCACCTGAGACCTGGAGCTGAGGAACAGACCACCTGAAGCTGTGTGACAGACCACCTGAAGCTGTGTGACAGACCACCTGAAGCTGAGGGACAGACCAACTGAAGCTGAGGGACAGACCACCTGAAGCTGAGGGACAGACCACCTGAGACCTGGAGCTGAGGAACAGACCACCTGAAGCTGTGTGACAGACCACCTGAAGCTGTGTGACAGACCACCTGAAGCTGAGGGACAGACCAACTGAAGCTGAGGGACAGACCACCTGAAGCTGAGGGACAGACCACCTGAGACCTGAAGCTGAGGGACAGACCACCTGAAGCTGAGGGACAAACCACCTGAGACCTGAAGGTGAGGGACAAACCACCTGAGACCTGAAGCTGAGGGACAGACCACCTGAAGCTGAGGGACAAACCACCTGAGACCTGAAGCTGAGGGACAGACCACCTGAGACCTGAAGCTGAGGGACAGACCACCTGAAGCTGAGGGACAAACCACCTGAGACCTGAAGGTGAGGGACAAACCACCTGAGACCTGAAGCTGAGGGACAGACCACCTGAAGCTGAGGGACAGACCACCTGAAGCTGAGGGACAGACCACCTGAGACCTGAAGCTGAGGGACAGACCCTCTGAGACCTGAAGCTGAGGGACAGACCACCTGAAGCTGAGGGACAGACCACCTGAGACCTGAAGCTGAGGGACAGACCACCTACAGCTGCAGCGCGAGGCCTGATCTGCATATCAACAGAAACCTGCAACTTTACCACTTACACATAAAGTAACGGTGTCTTCGTGCACGTCTGTCCCATATTCTCATGTGAGTCCAGGGGATGAGGCCGTGTTAATGGAAATGTGAAGTCATCCTTCATGTGTAAAGAGCATCCTACAGACAGAAGCAACACGCAACGTGGGAAGAAAATGACTCTGGGTCAAGAAGACAATCAGAGGAGTCTTCGTTTGGTCCACGTCGGGACCCGGGAGGAGGAAGCGCTGCGTGTTCTCATCATCCGAGCTGATGGCGGCGGCTTCGCCGGCTCTGCTCACAGATTGACCTCATTCGGGTTTAATGGAGGGAAGATTGATGTGAACTGCAGCAAGAGGACGGATGTGTGAAAATGTGCTGGAGCAAACACACAACAGAGCTGATTTGAAATGATGGGTCTCAGCGATGGAGAGATTGACCTGAGACGATTGGTACCGGGTCCTCCCTCCAGCCCATATTATGGACCAGTGCGGGCCTTTTTCTGACCCTGTGGGAAGCTTAGAAACGCCTCTTCAAAGCTCACTGGACCTGAAACTTCCCCAGCGACGCCTGGTCCGGGTCCGTGTCCGGGTCCGTGTCCGAGTCCGAGTCCGGGTCTTGGTCCGGGTCCGGGTCCGGGTCCGGGTCCGGGTCCGGGTCCGGGTCCGGGTCCGGGTCCGGGTCTGGTCTAGTCAGGAGCTGCGGCACTAGGATGTTCCTGCTGTGAGGCTGGCAGGTGATCTGGGCCGTGGTTCAGACACGGATGCTGGTGAACAGAGACACTTTTACCGCAGTCATAACTTTATCTGCAGCCGTTTTCTTGCATTTGTTTTCACCGGCTTTTGGCGCAGCAAGTTTTTTTATACTGTTTTTACATATTTCTATTACCTTGTTTTATCTCTAATTATCTTGTGTTTGAATCTGTACAGCACAACTAAAGCTTACTGTCACTGTAACAGGACTTGCAGTCTGTTTGGTTCTACCTGGACCCACAGAGGAAGGCAGAACCACCAATTATGCTGACACTGGTCCTGGTCCTGTCCCTGACCATGGTTCTGGTCTCAGTCCTGGTCCCAGTCCTGGTCCCAGTCCTGGTCCTGGTCCCGGTCCTGGTCCTGGTCCTGGTCCTGGTCCCAGTCCTGGCCCTGACCCTGACCTTGGTTCCGGTCCTGGTCTCTGTCTCTGTCTCTGTCTCTGTCTCTGTCTTGGTCTTGGTCTGGGTCCTGGTCCCAGTCCTGGTCCTGGTCCTGGTCCTGGTCCCAGTCCTGGCCCTGACCCTGACCTTGGTTCCGGTCCTGGTCTCTGTCTCTGTCTCTGTCTCTGTCTCTGTCTCTGTCTCTGGTCTTGGTCTTGGTCTGGGTCCTGGTTCTGGTCCTGGTCCTGGTCCTGGTCCTGGTCCTGGTTTCCGGTCCTGGTCCTGGTCCTGGTCCTGGTCCTGGTCCCCGTCCTGGTCCTGGTCCCGACCTTGGTTCCGATCCCGGTCCCAGTCTTGGTCCCGGTCCTGGCCCTGACCTTGGTCTTGGACCCGGTCCCAGTCCCAGTCCCAGTCCCGGTGCGTGTGCAGCCCGTTTTCTAGCTCTTGTTTTATAGATGAAGCTGGAGGAGCAGCTGCAGCTGAGTGACCATGAAATATTCAGCGCCGCCTGGAAACCTGTTGCGTTAAGCTGCTTGAATACAGTTTACTGAATATTAACACAGTGACACGACGCACTTCTTCAGAGGATCAGAGCCCACCGTGGTCCAGACCAGAGGATTAGACCGTGGACGGTGTAGCTCAGACCCGGTTCCAGCTGCTCAGCTGTGCCACGAGCAGCTGCAGACGCGGTCGTCCAGGACACGACGACTACAGGAAACAATACAGACAGAAAAACATGTGAGTCAGACATGAAGCAGGGAACATGTGAGTCACATCAGCGCTTCATGTGGAGCCGTGGGATCCAGCCGCTCCACAGGAGGTTCTGTTCTTCTGCTCAGTGACGGACAGCTGGTCCAGAGGGTTTTCAGGACCTGCTGAAGGTCAAGGGTTAAACCTCAGGACCTCAGAACGCTGCTCTGATCCATCATGACCACAGATTAGCCAGCGTCTTTTATCTCTGAATGACAGACGGCAGCAAACCTGCAGCAAAAGACTAACGAGGCCGTGTAGAGGTTTGGAATGAATCTCAGCGTTTCCCCAGGATTTAATTGTTTTTAAAATTGGTTCAATGAGGCTGTAAATCCATTGTGACCTATATAGTCAGTGTGGGTGGCGGCTGCCAACAGTTCAGCAGAACTGAGCGTTCAGCAGAGAAGCAGCATCTCCAGGTTCTGAAGTGTCCCAGGCTTCGGACCAGACCAGCCGGGACTTCCATCACAGCTGGTCTGGACTGGAAGCCAGTGACGGGTCCAGTCTCAGGCCGACCAGCTCCACCTTCCTCACCTGCTGGACGTAGTCTCCTGGTGGAGCCGCGCTTCCCGACCTCCAGGTTCACGTGAAGCACATGGGCTCACGGTCCAGTTTGGGCCTCAGTCTTTGCCGAACTCACAGGGGTCCAACGTCGAGGGAGCGGATCTACCACCTGATGATGTTGGAGGTTTGAGGGGAGAAAGGCTGAAGTTGGGCCAGTGCTTCATCATATGAGCTCAGAAGGAGCAAGTTACAGGCGTGATTAAATCCAGACGTCACGCTGAGTCCAAACATGAGCCCCAGCACCAAAACATCCTGTTTAGCTTCACGTCTGCTCTGAGGACTGGATCTCAGAGGTCGGCCGACACAGAGACAGGTCCTCAGACTGGAGCAGAACCAGAACCAGAACCAGGGAGAGACTGGACATACTGAAGGAATGAGGCAGCACGACGTCTGATCTCTGGGCTGCACCTGGGAAATGAGCAGCAGCACATTGATATAAAGTGGGGGAGGCAGGAGGAGGCTCGACCCGTCGCCTCCTGAGGGTCCACTTCAGCCCCAATCAGCTGAACCCGAACTCAGGACCAGGAGTTTGCTTTGTTATTAATATGGAGCACGAGGTGACGCAGGTAATATGAACCTGATGTGATGGATGCTGACGTTAGAGTGCTGGCGCTGGTCCGGTGAGACCCGGTCCAGATCTGGACAGTGAGGATGGGGCGTCTTCACCATGAAGCAGTTTTCTCAGCTGTCCGTCCTGCTCCAGTCCAACGGAACGTCTGAGCAGACAGACGGACTTGGGTCAAAACACACTGGTTGCTTTTTTCCGAATCTCTGAGGAAACTCTTCAAATGAGCACAAAAGCCCAGAATTAGGTGACAGCCCCTCGGGAAGACGGACGAGAGAGTGAAAATGTGCAGAATGTGAACATAGAGACTGAGTTTACACAAAGACAGAACAGCAGCGACGTGAAGCAGATGCTGAGAAACCAAAACTGGAGACGCTCCAACAAAGAGAAGACGACGGGACGAGAGAAAAGCTTCATCACCTCGACTGTGTCAAACATTTCTCACTTTGAGCAG